>NC_085842.1:56636792-56936792 GCF_035594765.1 Anolis carolinensis | reverse complement strand
AACTAACTTTCTTCGGCGTCTCTTCATTTTTCCAGTATTTCGCGAAAGTCATTCTTGCAGCTGTAATACAGTATGTAAATAAAATATCATCATTTAGATCCAAATTCATACTTGTGTCCGTTATTCCTAATAAATAATACTCAGGTTTAAGCGGGAATTTCTTGTCTAATATAATTTGGGTCTCTGCATGAATCATTTTCCAGAATTTTTTCGTTTTTTCACACATCCACCACGTATGATAAAAAGATCCTACCTGGGTTTTACACTTCCAACATTTGTTATCATAGTTCTTGTACATTTTCCCTAGTTTTTTTGGCGTTATGTACCATCTATGAAATATTTTATACCAATTTTCTTTCAAATCTGAGGCGTAGGTATATTTTAATTTCTTATTCCATAATATTTCCCATTCATTTAACCTAATTGGGCGCCCAATGTTCCTAGCCCATTTTACCATACAATTTTTAATTGCCTCTGTTTGGGTAGACCCTTCTAATAAGATAGTGTAAATTTTTGAAATTGTCTTTTTCTTTAATGAAATTATTTTGTCCCATATATTATCTACATTGCTAAATCCAGTTATCTTATCTTTAATAAATTGCTCTTTTATTTGGGCGTATTGGAACCAGGAAATGTTCGGAAAATTTCGTTTTATTTCATCCTGGGATTTTAACTCATAAATTCCTTTGTTTCTAATTAATACATCTTTATATGTGGGCCATGAAGACCAGCCTAATATCTTTCTTTGATTTGCCTCCAGAGTGGAGATCCAGAGCGGCAATTTGTTATGGTAAAATTGAACTTTATATTTTTCCCAAATTTTAATTAGAGCAGATCTAATAAAATGGTTCCCAAAGTTCTTTTCAATTACCCTCTTATCATATCCTAAGTAAGCGTGCCAGCCTCTACGTAAATCGAAACCTTCTAAATTTAATAAATATTCTTTCTCCAAAGTGACCCAATCCTTGATCCACTGCAAAGCACATGCCTCAAAATACAGCTGTAAATCTGGGAGGGTGAACCCTCCTCTTTTAATTGAATCTTTCATAATGGTAAAATTAATTCTGGGTTTTTTATTTTTCCAGATAAATTTAGAAATATCTCTCTTCCATTCTTTAAAAAATTTTTGATTTCTTATTATCGGTAGATTTTGAAAAAGATATAATAATTTTGGTAGAACGTTCATTTTAATTAAGCTAATCCTTCCCATTAATGAAATATTTAAATATTGCCACTGTTGCAAATCTTTTTTTTATCTCTTGCCATTTCCTTAAGTAATTATTTTCTAATAGTTGGGCATTTTTTGCAGTGAGCCATATTCCTAAATATCTAATTTTCGATACAGCTTTTATTCCTGTTATTTCTTGGATATATTCCTGGTTCCTTTTTATAACGTTTTTCGTCAAGATTTTGGTCTTATCTTTATTAATATAGAACCCCGCTACACTTCCAAATTTCTCAATTTTCTGTAACCACTTAATTAAATTATTTTTGGGTTCTTCTATAATGCAAATTATATCATCTGCAAAAGCTCTTATTTTGACCTCCTCATTTTTTATTTTTAAACCTTTCAATTGTTCATCTTGCCTAATATTTCTTATTAAAATGTCCACTGCAAAGATAAAGATCAAAGGAGACAAGGGACAGCCCTGTCTGGTTCCCTTATCTATGTCAAATTCTTCTGATTGTTGTCCATTAATTAATAGTCTAGCTGATTGTTTATTATAAATCGCTTCTATGGCATTCATAAAATTATAGCCCAGGTCTATCTCTCTACCTAACAATTTAAAGAAATTCCAATTTAAGTTATCGAATGCCTTTTCTGCATCTATTGCTAAAAGCGCTACCTCTCTCTGATGGTTAAACTCATAAAATTCTATAACATCTAAAATGCACCTAACATTATCTTGCAATTGTCTATCTGGTAGAAAGCCATTTTGTTCCCTACCTATCCAATTTTTCAAAAAGTTTTTGAATCTGTTTGCCAAAATTGTCGTAAATAATTTGTAATCCGAATTCAAAAGAGAGATCGGTCTATAATTACGCACATCAGTCGGATCTGCCATTTCTTTAGGAATAGCAATCACCTCCGCTTTGGACCAGGACTCAGGGATAACCTTATCTTTTAGCGCCGCATTCATTATTTTCACTAAAAAGGGTACCAATTCATCTTCCAGGATCTTATAAAAACTTATTGTAAAACCATCTGGACCCGGTGCTTTATTAGGCCTCGTTGATTTTATAGCTTTTCTAATTTCGTCCTCCGTAATATCTTTATTTAGAAATTCTCTTTGGCAATCTGATATTTTCTGAAGTTTCAATGCATTTAAATACTCTGAGATATCATCCAATTTTATCTCCTCTTTCCTATAAAGTTTAATATAATATTCTCTAAATTTACCTAAAATCTCCTCATCACTAAGGTACATTTTATTGTCGCCAATTATTTTTGTTACCAACTGATTCTGTCTTTTCTTCCTAACCATCCGTGCGAGCCATGCCCCAGGTTTGTTTGCGTTTTCAAAATTGTATCGCTTAATAAATTTAAGCTGATTTGCTGTTTGTTCTAATTCTAATTTTTTTTTGTTGCTGGTGAGGATTTCTCTCCTTTTTACTAAGGATGGTTTCTGTGGATATTTCTTTAATTCATCCTCTATTAAAGTTATTTCCTTATTAATTTCATTCATTTTCTGAAATTTCACTTTATTTTTCTCTATTTTCTGTTGAATTAAATATCCCCTTATGACTGCTTTGTACGCATCCCAGGTCATTTGGATACTTGTTTCTGGTAGACAATTAAATTTAAAAAAATCATTTGTTAATTTCTTATTTTTAATGATATCAATTTCTTTTTTTAATAAATTATCATCTAATCTCCATTTTCTAGTTGTCTTTTTGTGATTTATTGACATAATTATGGGACTATGATCTGATTTATCCCTTGGTAAGATATCAATTTTATCTATTTTTGTACATAGCGAATTAGATAGCCAGATCATATCTATTCTTGCCCAAGATTTGTATCGGACTGTCAAGACCCAGGCTGCAGAGCACCAATAACCATACACAGAGGCCAGAATCTATCTAATATCTTTATTGAAGGAATATATAAAGTTAATAAAAACAAGTGTAGAAAATAGTCCAGAATTAGACCTTTCAGGAAAGGTCAGAATTAGTCCAAAAAAGCAATGTCCAATGAGAAATATTAAGGTCCAAAGTTGTAATCCAATAACCGAAACACTCACTTTGCCAAGCAAAGTGAGGGGAGATGACAAGGTCCTTTAGTCCATGAAACTTGAGCGAGGCTAGGAAATAACTCGATACTTGAAACAAGGCTTGAACGTGGAACAAGGTAACTAAGAACAAGAACAAGGTCCGTGGAATAACTTGATAAAATCCGTGGAACAAGGCAAGGATTGATCCTGGGAAACAAGGCAAAGTCCGTGGATAAACAAGGCTGGGTAGCAAGGCGAAGGCTGGATAGCAAGGCGAGGCTTGAGCAGGAGCGAGGCTTGAATCGGAGCGCGCTGTCCAGACACAACTCGCTCCGTAGGCTGACGAATTGACTCCGCGAAGTTACTACGCGGGTAAAACACCTAAATAGAGTCTAGCTTTCCCGCCGAAGCAGTTCTCTGGGAATCAGAACCGAAAGCTAACTCTGAGACCAGATGTGAGACTCCCCAAAGATTCTCACGAGAAGCAGTCTTAATTGGCCACATTCTTAGCTGCAATCCTCGCACTCCTGCGCGAAGCTGATTCCAAACTTCTCTGTTGTTTACAAAACTCCCGGCGCAAGAACACGGGAGAAGTAGACTCTGGGCTTGTTTGACATACTTCTGGGAGACAACTTTCTTGCAGGTGCAAGGTTCCCAGATCTGCCTGGAAAGGATCTGGCTGAGAAGAATCCAGTTCAGACTGGGAAGGTAAAAAACCCAAGTTTTCATCTTCATCAGGAATTACAATGTCCTGAGCAGGACTACAAGGCCCATGGGTCATCACACTATCCCCCTCCTCAAGGCCCCTCCCAAACTGGGGTCCTCTCCCCGAGGCGCGAGGTCGCGGTTTGGTGGGATAGGTTTGATGAAAGCGACGGGTTAGATCAGGAGCATGGACTGTGGAGGCGTCTTCCCAAGAGCGTTCCTCAGGGCCAAAACCCACCCAGTCAATGAGATATTGTAGGCGGCGGCGGTGAAAGCGAGAATCCAAAATGTCCTCAACCTCGAACTCCTCCTCCCCATTCATCAAAACAGGAGGGGGGGCTGGTTGGTCTGTATCAGGTCGCACCCCATCCGCCGGAAGGAGCAGGGAACGGTGAAACACTGGATGAATGCGCATTGAACGCGGAAGTTGGAGTTTGAAAGTCACGGGGTTTAATTGCGCCACCACTGGATAGGGGCCAATGAAACGGGCATCTAACTTCCGGCAAGGGCGGTGGGAGGGCAGGAAGCGAGTGGACAGAAAAACCCGATCTCCTACCTTGATTTCGGGGCCCGGCTGGCGATGTTTGTCAGCGTGGCGTTTATAGTCCTCCTTGGCTTGGTCCAGTTGCTGGAGCAAAAGTTGTTGCACCGCTGTGAGTTCCTGCAGCCAATCCTCTGCTGCGGGAACTTCTGAAGTTTCAATGACAGGGGGAAAGAAACGTGGATGGAAGCCGTAGTTTGCAAAGAACGGCGTTTCTTTTGTAGAAGCTTGAACTCCATTGTTGTAGGCAAACTCAGACAGTGGTAACAGAGAAGCCCAATTGTCCTGTTGGTAGTTTACATAACAGCGAAGATACTGCTCCAAAGTGGCATTGGTGCGTTCCGTTTGCCCATCTGTTTGGGGATGATGAGCTGAAGATAAGCGAGAGTCTATGCCCAATAGTTTTTGTAGTGCCTTCCAAAAACGAGAGGTGAATTGAGATCCACGGTCTGTGACTAAACTCTTGGGCAATCCATGTAGTCTGAAAACATGTTGAAGAAATAGATCCGCAGTTTCTTTGGCCGTGGGGAGGCCTTCACAGGGAATGAAATGGGCTAACTTGGTGAAAAGGTCCACCACCACCAAGATCGTGGTGAATCCACAGGAAGGTGGTAGGTCAGTGATGAAATCCGCGGAAATTATTTCCCATGGGCGAGATGGGGTAGGAAGGGGGTGTAAAAGCCCTGAGGGCTTCTCCCTTCGTATCTTGGAGCGCTGGCATACTGGGCAGGTGTTGACATATTTTTCCACATCCTTGCGGATCTTGGGCCACCAAAAATCCCTTAGGATCAAATGCATAGTCTTAAATAGTCCGAAGTGCCCTGCTGGTTTGCAGTCATGACACAGACGAAGCGCTTTTTCCCTACCCGGTCCGGGTGGGATATAAACATGATTTCTATAGCAGAGCAGCCCATCTTTAAGCGAAAAGGGAAAGTGCAGACCTTGTCGAAGTTGGTCCTGCGCCCAGGCATCTGCTTGCTGACTAGCCCTGATTTCTTGAGCACAGATGGGTCCTGGAGTAGGGGAAGTTGAACCAATGGGAATGGATTTGGTGTTCCCCACCGTGAGCGTGGCAAAGTTCTCGGGTTGTAGCAGTTGGGATTCAAAGGTCTCCTTGCGTCCTGCAGCGTATTCCGGTTTACGTGACAGGGCGTCTGCTTGCTTGGTTTGGGCTGGGGTCACATAATGGATCTGGAAGTTGAAACGTTCAAAGAATAAAGCCCAACGTTGCTGCCTCTGATTTAGTTTGCGGGCAGTTCTTAGATGTTCTAGATTACGATGATCAGTGTGGACTTCAATGGGAAATTTGGCCCCTTCTAGCCAATGTCTCCAAGTTTCAAAGGCTGCCTTTATGGCCAGTAGTTCTTTTTCCCAAATGGTGTAATTCCTCTCTGGTGTGGTTAGTTGACGAGAATAAAAGGCACAGGGATGGAGGTGATCTCCCACCGGTTGTAAGAGTACAGCCCCAATTGCCACATCAGAGGCGTCCGCTTGCACCACAAAAGGGGTTCCAGGATCTGGGTGCTGTAGAATTGGCTGGGAGGTGAATAGTTTCTTTAGTTGCTGGAACCCTTTCTCTGCTTGATCAGTCCAGCGGAAAGGCTGCTTTCCACGAATGCAGCTAGTGATGGGGTCGGACCAGCGGGCAAAATCTGGAATGAACTTGCGGTAATAGTTCGCGAACCCCAAGAAACGCTGTACCTCTTTCTTGTTAGTTGGCGCCCGCCATTCCAATACTGCTGAGACCTTGGCTGGATCCATGGAAAGCCCTAGAGGCGAGATGCGGTAACCAAGGAAATCTACCTCTTGTAGATCAAAGGCGCATTTTTCTAGCTTGGCATAAAGTCCATGATCCCGCAATCGTTGTAACACCATTTTGACGTGGTTCTCATGTTCTGATTGTGATCTAGAAAACACCAAAAAATCGTCCAGGTAGATTATCAAGAACCTGTCTAGATAGTCCTGAAAGATGTCATTGACAAAATGCTGGAACGTTGCGGGGGCTCCGCATAAACCGAAATTCATAACTCGGGACTCGAATAATCCGAATTTGGTCTGGAAGGCGGTCTTCCACTCGTCCCCTTCCCTGATGCGAACTAAGTTGTAAGCCCCCCGAAGATCCAGCTTGGTGTAAACCTTGGCTCCTCGAAGCCGATCCAGTAGATCCGAGATTAAGGGCAGGGGATAGCTGTTCCGCTTGGTGATATTGTTCAATGCTCTGTAGTCCACCACCAAGCGTAGTTCCCCTGACTTCTTCTTCACAAACATCACTGGGGAGGCGGCTGGGGATTGAGAGGGTCTGATGAATCCCTTGCGAAGGTTTGTCTCTAGGAATTCCCTGAGAGCTTCTTGCTCTGGTTCAGTCAGGGAGTAGAGATGCCCTCGCGGGATCGGGGCCCCCTCCACCAAGTCAATGGCACAGTCATAAGGTCTATGTGGGGGTAATTTTTCGGCTTCTTTCTCATTGAATACATCCCAATACTCGGAGTACTTCTTTGGCAAGGTGATGATGGGCTCGGTGTCTGTGGCGTGGCATACCTTGGCTACGAGGCAATGGTTTTGGCAGTACGGTGAAGCAAACTGCAGTTCTCTGTTGGACCAGGAGATGTTAGGGTCGTGGAGAGTCAGCCATGGAATTCCCAAAATCACAGGGAAATGGGGAACCTCGGTAACAAAGAAGGAAATCTCTTCCATATGTTCCCTTATCCACATTCTGGTGGGTTCCGACCACTGACTTACGGGGCCCGTCTTGAGGGGGCGGCCGTCTATGGCTTGCACCACACGGGCATTCTTGAAATCATGATATTGTAATCCCAGAGAGTCGGCATACTCTCTATCGATGAAATTGTTGGTAGCTCCAGAGTCTATCATGGCGTGGATCATGACGGGTCCCCTTTTTGCTGACCATAATGTGACCACGAGAAGGAACAGGACCCCGGTTGGCGGCTCTTGGATGGATTTTTTGACCGGGTTGGCGAGCCTCTCTACACCCGGTCGTTGGCTTCCCCCGCCGGCTGTGTGCCAGTCGGCTCAGACGTCTTCGTCTCCGTGGAGGACGCCGCCGCAAGACGGGCGGCAGGCTTCCCTTTGGCTGGGCACTCTCTGGCGAAGTGGCCCCCGTTCCCGCAGTACCAGCAGAGGTTTAAGCGTTGCCGACGGGCCTTCTCGGCGGCATCTAGTCTGGGGCGCACATTGCCCAACTGCATCGGCACCTCCTCGCCTCCTCTGGGGTATGGGGTTGGTGGTGGGGGTCTCCAGACCGGACGTGGCTGAACGCTGGCGGGAGCGGGGGGTTTTGCCCCGGCTCTACCGCCCTGGCCTCGAACCCACTGTTTCCTGTTGGCAATCATGACTTCAGCCCGTAAACATTGATCAATGAGTGCCTCGAGGGTCTGGGGAGGATCCACCTTGGAGATTTCTTCCAGCATTTCAATGTTGAGACCCTCCTGGAATTGACCCCTGAGGGCTACATCGTTCCAGCCGGTGTTGTGGGCCAGCACTCGGAACTCGGCTATATACTGAGACATAGGTCTGTCTCCTTGGAAAAGGCGACGGAGTTTGTGACCGGCTGCCTCCAAATTGTCCTCGATTCCCCAAGTCTCCTTGAGGTGGTCCAAGAAGCGTTGCGCTGATCTTAGGTGTGGAGAGGCTTGGTCGTACAGTGCCGTCGCCCAGCTGGCCGCTGGCCCGTCTAGAAGACTGTAAACCCACGCCACTTTGATGTCTTCTTGGGGAAACTCGGCAGCACGGGCCTCTAGATAAGCTTGACATTGGCGACGGAAGACATGAACCTTAGAAGCTTCTCCAGTAAACTTGGTTGGCAACGCCATGGCCGGAAGACGAATTCCGCGTTCCTTCAAACCCCTTATTTCTCCATCCTGTGCATTAAGCTTATCACGGATTCGGTCCACCTCCTCCTTGTCGATGGTGTAGGTAATCGGCTGGCCGCTCGGCCCAGGTACGACTCCGGTAGACATTCTGGCCGAGGTTAATTGGTGCTTAGGGTGGCGGAGTCAAACTGTCAAGACCCAGGCTGCAGAGCACCAATAACCATACACAGAGGCCAGAATCTATCTAATATCTTTATTGAAGGAATATATAAAGTTAATAAAAACAAGTGTAGAAAATAGTCCAGAATTAGACCTTTCAGGAAAGGTCAGAATTAGTCCAAAAAAGCAATGTCCAATGAGAAATATTAAGGTCCAAAGTTGTAATCCAATAACCGAAACACTCACTTTGCCAAGCAAAGTGAGGGGAGATGACAAGGTCCTTTAGTCCATGAAACTTGAGCGAGGCTAGGAAATAACTCGATACTTGAAACAAGGCTTGAACGTGGAACAAGGTAACTAAGAACAAGAACAAGGTCCGTGGAATAACTTGATAAAATCCGTGGAACAAGGCAAGGATTGATCCTGGGAAACAAGGCAAAGTCCGTGGATAAACAAGGCTGGGTAGCAAGGCGAAGGCTGGATAGCAAGGCGAGGCTTGAGCAGGAGCGAGGCTTGAATCGGAGCGCGCTGTCCAGACACAACTCGCTCCGTAGGCTGACGAATTGACTCCGCGAAGTTACTACGCGGGTAAAACACCTAAATAGAGTCTAGCTTTCCCGCCGAAGCAGTTCTCTGGGAATCAGAACCGAAAGCTAACTCTGAGACCAGATGTGAGACTCCCCAAAGATTCTCACGAGAAGCAGTCTTAATTGGCCACATTCTTAGCTGCAATCCTCGCACTCCTGCGCGAAGCTGATTCCAAACTTCTCTGTTGTTTACAAAACTCCCGGCGCAAGAACACGGGAGAAGTAGACTCTGGGCTTGTTTGACATACTTCTGGGAGACAACTTTCTTGCAGGTGCAAGGTTCCCAGATCTGCCTGGAAAGGATCTGGCTGAGAAGAATCCAGTTCAGACTGGGAAGGTAAAAAACCCAAGTTTTCATCTTCATCAGGAATTACAATGTCCTGAGCAGGACTACAAGGCCCATGGGTCATCACACGGCCTGAATAAAAAGTATAGTCTCGGGTGACCGGATTTTTGAACCTCCAAATATCTTGTAGATCAAATTCTTCTCTTAATTTCTGAAAATTTTGTGTTAATAATCTTCCTTTCTCATTTTTTTAATTTTTGAATGTTTTAGTTGTATCTAATTTAATGTCAATAATCCCGTTGAAGTCACCTAAGATAATTAGGTGATCAAATACCGATTCTACAATATTTTTCTTTAATTCAGAAATGAATTTCCTTTGAGGGCCGTTAGGTGCATAAATATTAACAATTAAAATTTTATGTGAATCATATGTCAAAAGTACAGCTACAAATCTACCCTCTTGATCTTTAAATTGAAGTTTTGCTGGGATTTGTTCCTTTACGTAAATCACCACTCCCCTTTTCTTTTTGTTATCTGATGAAAAAAACTCTTTCCCCAAGTGCTTATTAATTAAATGGGCACCAAATCTCTGCGAAATATGCGTTTCTTGTAGCGCTATAACATCAAATCTACCTTTCCTTAAGCTATTCATAACATCATTTCTCTTATTGGGCGAATTAAGCCCATTAATATTATTAGAATAAAACTTTAAATTACGCTTAAAGTCTCTCATGGCCATAATCGATTCCTTCTGCACCGCTTGGAGATCGGGGTACGTTTCCTTCTTCCATTTTATCCTCTTCTTCTGATTCTATTTCCTCGTCTTCTCTTTCTTCTGTTTCATCTTCATTGTCGTCACCCACGTCCGATGTGCCCGATGTTGTTGGGTTTACCTTTGCTTTTAAACCCTGGGCTTTAGGCGACATGTGTCTGGCTCTCTTTGGTTTCTTTCTTTTCACCGAAGGAGGGCTTGGTGTAGTAGGTACATTTTCCTTCTTGTCTTGTTTCAAGTTATGAAAAAAGTCCTTTGCCTTTTCCTCTGAGGTTAGCCAATGCTTTTCTCCCTTCCATGTTACCATAATCCCTTCGCTTCTTTCCCATCTAAAGCGAATTTTTTGTCTTTTGAGCTCATCGGTCAGGAAGAAATATTTTCTCCTTCTGTTTAATATTGCTTGAGGGAATTCTTTTAATACTATTATCTTTTTCTCTTTAAAATACATTGGGTTTCGATTGTTGTTCATCAATATTTCATCCCGAGTTCTTTTCTTTACAAAGTGAATGACTACATCTCTATGGGCTCTATTTCTCCTGGAAAAATTAGTCTGGATTCTATATACTTGATCAATTCCATTGTCTATTACCTCTATTTCTTGTTGAAGAAGATCTGAAATCAATTTCACAATTATTTTCCTTAAGTTTTCATTGGCTTCCTCTTGAATATTCTGGAAACGCAATTGAAATTCTTTTTCATTTAATTCAATTTTCTCCTGAATTTTTTCCAACTTTTCGTTTTTGAATTCAAGCCCGTCAAGTTTTTTCTGTAATTTCACTTGAGTTTTGGTTATTTTAGAATTCTCTACTTTCAGATCGTTGATGTCCTTATGCGATTTTTCCATTTCCCTTTTCAGAAAACCAATATCCTCTTTAATTTCTTTTTTCATTTCTAGCATTTCTTGGTGTAACTCTTTTTGTTGATGGGTTTGTTTATCTAACTTCAGTTGGGCTTCTCTTTGGTGTTCTTCCTGTCTCTCCGCTAATTTTTGAATTTCCTGTAAAATGTTTCTTAGATTTATATCCTCTGCATGAGATGGTCTTCTAGTTTGGCCTCTACTGTCTTTCATTTCCTTTTCGAATTTGAATTTGGGACCTGCCATCATTGGGTGTCTCGTCTGCACAAGTTATAAATGTTGTTAAGATAGGAACTTCTATTTTATGATGGCACCATGCCACTCACCGCGCTCGTTAGCAGATCTTGTGTGGGAACACCCCTGGCGATAGAGTCGCACCTCCACCTTTAAGGGGATTCCTCTCTCGCTCTATACGGGTCCGTCGTTGTGCTGAGTATCTGGTTGCCGGTGTATTAAGAGAGGCCTTCCCGTTGCTTCCCACGGCGCATCACGTCGTGTTCACCCTTTGCTTGCTCCTCTAAACGTATAACGACTTCCGCGAGGCCCCCTTCCACCACACCAAAATTTCCAATGGACGTCTTAGGAAGGCGCACCGCCGCGGATTTCCACTTCCTTTGTTTCCGTACCCTTCTCTGCTGAACTTCCACCAGGAGTTTCACAGTCGCTCTATCCCACAGGGGGTTATCGATAGTCTTTTGAACCTCCGGGCATTTTGTAGAAGTGCAGACAGAGGATTATTTACAAGAAGGAGGTTCTAGTCATAACATCATGGCACCCAAGGTCAGATTTTAAATTGTCTGTATCTGTATAAGAATGTCTTCCCTTCACTTCTCCTTCCCGCCTCCAAATCCAAAATTCAAACCGTAGCCGTAGAGGATTTAAGATATTACTCGTTGCCTTACAGCTATCTGTTTCATCCAAATTTAGTTGTTTGTTTAAATTCTTGACTTTCTTGGCTTTCGAATCTTCTCTTTATAAGTTGTTAATAATTAACATCCGGTGGGCACACATGGCGGCAGGACAGACTTACTGAGGGCTCTCAGTAAGCCTCCGGATTCTAGCGGTTGGGTAGAGTCCTAGGCTCCCCTCTTCTTGCGGATAGAAGCAAGAAGGGACGCTAGATCTTGCACACCCCGTTGATCCGATCCTCGACCAAAGGGCGAGGGGAACGGGTCCGGGCGGCACGAGATCGCGGACCGCAGATCGGCAGCGGGCGAGACGCCCGCACTAACTGCCAGCCTAGCCCGTGATTTTAATGGGAAAAAAAGGAATATTGGAGTGTTACTAAGGAAACTGTAAGTGGAACTGTTCACGTATTTTTTGTTAATGGACGATCAATTATTATTAATTAGTAGATCAAATCATTGATTTCCAGAACATCTTTATTTCTAAGAATCCTCAAGGCCACATGTGTCTCCTTGAAAGTAAGCCAAGTAAAATTAGGGGTGATGGCAGAAGTAGTTCAGGGTTGTTTTGCCTATACTATTGTATCTATGTGTCTATATGTGTCAGATTGGACATTTTGCTTTTATTTATGTTTACTTTCTTAGTATTTTTTGCATTTTAATGTGCTTTTATGACAGCTCTATGTGTGTTTGTCGGTAAAATGTGATTTGGTAATGGGGGGGGAGTCTCAGTTTTACCTGTTCAAGGTCTTGTTGCTTGTGTCTTGGATTCAGTTTGGCTTCTATGAAGTGGATATGGAACACAAAGTTAATTTCAAATAAGCTTGGGATTCTGGAGTTCAGACTACCTTCCCTGGCTTTGCATTAAGCCACTTGAGCAAGCTATTTTTAATTTATTTTCATGAATTTGCTCTCTGATAAATGGATTTTTGTGATTAACAATACCTCTTGTTCCCAAGGAAGGAGTCAAGTCTTTGATTATTTTATTTTTGGATGCAAGGGCAAATACTTTCCATAGTTTTCTCCTTACTATAGAAAAATGAATATATGTATTGATCTTCATGAATGTACACATTTTGAAGTGCCCTGAAGCATTATTCTATGGGGAAATAAATGTATTGGGTGGGGGCACAAAAAGTAGGTTTTCCATAGAAAGCACATTTTTATGTGCTTAATTTAGGAACTGAAACAGGCTTGGTCACCTTAGTGGATGATCTACGCCGGGAACTGGACAGGGGGAGTGTGTCCCTGTTGGTTCTGCTGGACCTCTCAGTGACCTTTGATACTGTAGACTATGGTATCCTTCTAGACGCCTTGTGGGAATGGGCCTTGGAGGTACTGTTTGCAGTGGCTCCAGTCCTTCCTTGAGGGTCGCTCCCAGAAGGTGTTGCTGGGGGACACCTGCTCGGCCCCACAGCCTTTGTCCTGTGGGGTCCCACAGGGTTCAATACTGTCTCCCATGTTTTTTAACATCTACATGAAGCCGTTGGGAGAGATTATCCAGAGTTTTGTGGTACAGTGTTATCTGTACTCAGTTGATGCCCAACTCTGTCACTCCTTCCCACCTGCTACTAAGCTTGGCAGCTGTGACAGTCTGGATGAGGGTGAACAAATTGAAATTGAATCCAGACAAGACAGAGGTATTCCTGGTCAGTTGGAAGGCCGAACAGGGCATAGGGTTACAGCCTATGCTGGATGGGGTCACACTGCGCAGGTTCGCAGTCTGTGGGTGATCCTAGACTCATCGTTGAGCCTGGAACCCCAGGTCTCAGCAGTGGCTAGGGGAGCCTTCGCACAGCTAAAACTTGTGCGCCAGCTGCGCCCGTACCTTGAGAAGCCAGACTTAGCCATGGTGGTCCGTGCTCTTGTTACATCCCAATTAGACTACTGCAACGGGCTCTATGAGGGGTTACCTTTGAAGACTGTCTGGAAGCTGCAACTGGTTCAACGGGTAGCAGTCAGATTGCTCACCGGAGCTGTGTACAGGGAGCATACAACCCCCCTGTTGCGCCAGCTCCACTGGCTGCCAGTTTGCTACCGAGCACAATTCAAAGTACTGACTTAGCCTATAAAGCCCTAAACGGTTCAGGCCCAGCTTACTTGTCCTAACATATCTCCCTCTATGAACCACCTCAGAGTCTAAGATCATCTGGGGAGGCCCTGCTCTCAGTCCTGCCCTCTTCGCAGGAGCGATTGGTGGGGACGAGAGACAGGGCCTTCTCGGTGGTGGCCCCTCAGCTATGGAACTCCCACCCCAGGGAGATTCAATCAGCCCCCTCCCTCCTGATCTTCCGCAAAAAAGTGAAGACATGGCTCTTTGACCAAGCCTTGGTGCAATAATAAACTGACTCATGGAACGGCCTGGACTACGCCTATGGATCACGTGATTTACTCTGTTGCTCAGAGTTAAATGTTTTAACTGTTTTTAATTGTATTTTAATATTTTATTTTATTTAAATGATTGTTCTTGTACTCTGTTTTTAAAGGCATTGAATTATTGCCATGTTGTGAAGCTGCCTTGATTCCCCCCCCCCCCCCCCCGGGGTTGGGAAAGGCGAGGTAAAAGTACTGTAAATAAATAAATATGTGCAAGGGATGGGGTTTCTTTTGCAAAATCCATTTTTGTGAGAAAAACAACATCTATTTCCTCACTTGTCTCTTGGAATACATGGAATGTTCCATGTACCAAAAGAACACCGTGCTAACATCTCAAAGCTCTGTTATTCAGGAGTTCTCTGAGTGTTAGAAAACTTTCTTGGCAGCTGGTAATAAAGGTAAATATTCTCCCCATTCCTCTATTCCTGAGATAACCAATTTGTGAATGATCGAATGTCCATGGCTGCCATTTGTAAGTGCACCTAAAATTCCAAGTCGCAAAAGGTTGAGGACTAATAGAATTTACATAAGTAATAGTTTATTATTTAGTAGTTAGTTCAATAGTTTATGTGATTGTGGTGAGCAATTGTATTTAAAACATTGTGCCTTATCAAATGATGACCACAAATCTGACTTTGGAAAACCACAGTCTAAATAAGATGTGGAAATCCAAACCAATCCATGTATCTCCTCTTCTCATTTAGGGTTGTCCTGTCCTTCCATGGTTGCCAAGTGAGTTAAGTTAAAATACATGTGAATAAGCTAATGTGACCCTGTTGACTAACATTTAAAAAATAGATGCATATGAGAGGAATAATTGACTATAATTATGAATGGCTGTAGATGACATCTTACATTATTGTTTCAGATTAAGGGAATGTTTTTTTTTCCTCTATGGGAGTTGGAGTTGACAGAACAAGATGCGAAACCATAACAAATGGAGGTTTTCTAAGGCAATTCCAATGACAGTCATGCCTGATGAAAGACAAGCCTCTGGTTATTTTTCTTAGGAATGATTGTCCGATTTGTAGACAGACAGGTGGTAATTTATCAATTGACGGATAGATATATTCACTTGGGAGCACCTTCTCCAACAATATCCCAGAGCTAAGTTTTGTCTCTCTGCTCAATGGGCTGTAATCGTCTGAAAATGGTATCTACCCTCTGAATGCTAGAATGATGTAACTGTTTGATAGCTTTATGGCATGTCACACATACAGGCAATGGAAACGTACATTTTACATTTTTCACTAGTGGTGTCTCTTTTGGGTCCTTCAATTTGCCTCTTTTATTTTTTGATATTTTATCTGTCATTCTCTGTGCTATCCTTTCTACCAGGAGGGTCTCAGTGTAGGCATTTATTATTCATTATTCACAGCTTCACATTTTTTTCTGTCCAACTGGATGTCTATGGAGCAGTTTCTTTTGGCATCTGCTTACGTGAGCCAACCATCACTTTATCCTCCAGTTTGCTCTCTTACCACATATCCCAATGGCCAGCTATTTTTGTCACAGTAATTATGCACTAGGCAAGGAAAACTATCTGCACATTTGGGAGGTATTGTGCCTCTTTGCATACTAAACACAAACCAGGACTATTGTGTATGTCAACGAAAGACAGCCAGTATACTGTTCAACTGAATTGTGAGTCTGAACTACTGTTTCATATGCCTTCTAGGTAAAATGGAGATTTTGTGAGCCAAGGCGTTGCAAAATTATTTAAAATGGCAGTCTGACTGAATATTTTGCTAATTCGCAATAGTTCTATAGAAGCCTGAGTCCTATTTGGATATTGTATTTCCAGTATCTTCCTTATACAGTAGAGTCTCACTTATCCAACATAAACGGGCAGGCAGAATGTTGGATAAGCGAATATGTTGGATAATAAGGAGGCATTAAGGAAAAGCCTATTAAACATCAAATTGGGTTATGATTTTACAAATGAAGCACCAAAACTTCATGTTAGACAACAAATTTGGCAGAAAAAGTAGTTCAATACGCAGTAATGCTATGTAGTAATTATTGTATTTATGAATTTAGCACCAAAATATCACGATACATTGAAAACATTCACTCCAAAATTGAGTTGGATAATCAAGAATGTTGGATAAGCGAGTGTTGGATAAGTGAGACTCTACTGTAGTTTCAATACTCAGAACAAAGACTGAATTGGATTTTTCTAGCAGTTGTAACTTGGCATGTCTCTACTCAAGTTATAATTAACAATTATACTGAAGTTATGCATTTCTATAGATTATGATGCTTCATTAGAAAAGAAAAATAAAGCTGGCATATAGGTTTAGATGCTTCATTAAGGGAGAAATTACTATTTTGTTATGTAACCCTGCCATGGGCTAAAATATTTATTATTTACTACCCATAAGAGACACAAAAGATAAAGGAACTAATGGAAAATATAACAAGCTGAGAAGAAAGAAACCTGTAGTTTTGACTCCTATCTTTGCCCACCTGCCTTGGTAAAAGAAAGAAAGAAAAGAAGCCAGAGCAGAAAGATTCTTGCAGCCAATCTGTACTGCATGAGTGAATAAGACTTCTTGCTTCATTTGCTATTTTAGGATGCAGGAGATATAGTTTCTTCCTTCCAAGGAACAACTGTAAACTTATTAAAAACGTAAGAGCACAAGAAAGGCCATGGTGGGTGGCCTATGTAATCCAGAACTCTGTCCCCACAGTAGACAGAAGACTGATTGTGGAGATGATTACATAAGTGGTCAACATGAGGAAAACATGAATGCAACAGCATCCTCAACCTCATTTACATATGATCATAATCTGTGACAACTTTCATTTTCATGGGATCATTTGGTGGAAGGCAAAAAAGCTCCCAGGCTTCTGAGCTCCCTTCTGAGTTCCCTTCTACAGTGACCATATAATGCAGTTCAAAGTGGCTCAAAGCTGCGATGGGCACAAATCACACACCACCAATGGATGCTGCAGAAGATGCTAGTGTATCCCAAGGTTGATGTAGCGCTTTTAAAGAATTGCAAAAATGCTATGTTAAAAACTCCAGTGTATCAGATCCAGTGTGAAATTTGGTCCACAGAACATGGGGCACATTGTAAATACCTGACCTGGTTGAAGCACAGTTGATAATCCCAAAGGTGGCCTGCTGAAAAATGCCCCAAGTGCATGGTTGGGGGTTAATGAACCCTTGGGAGGGCTAATTGATCACCTCCCCTCCTAACTGTCACTTACTTTTTTTTTTAACCATCTATACCTTTGGTGCGCTGATGCAAATTTCTTCAGGAATGGGAGCAAAACCTGCAAAGCAGTTGGAGGCCAGTCTCCATGTTCAATGAAATCACCTTCTTGGCCTCAAAAGAGTTCTAGACCTGCCAGTCTAATCACTCTGCAGTGAAATTGGTTCCTTCCAAACCAGTTCGAAGCTGAATTATAGTTCAGTGTAGAAGCGCCTTGAAAAAGGCTAGCCAAGCTTCCTCCTTGCTGTCTTTCAATTTGCTTGTGAAACCTTTTTTATTCCAACAGTCTTTAGGAAAAGTAGTTTACAAGGTTGTTGTTTTTTTCAAAATTGGGTGCATTACTGTCATCCTTTGCTTGCATAGATGTTAACTCTATAGGGAGTTTAATGCATTCGCAAAGATAATTTTATAGGTTTTTCAACACATATGTTTTCAATTGTGTTTCTTGAAAGCTGCCTCAAATCCCATCTTTTTTTTGGGGGGGGGAGTGGAGTATAAATAAATAAATACAGTACAATACAGAGGTAAAACTGCTCCACATTTTCCTAGAGGGAGTATCTATGAGTGATAACTGAAGCTATGGATTTACTTATCACGCTTGAATTTGTCTTAGGACCTCATGCAGGCTTTCCCTTGTTTCTAGACACTTTAAAAAAAACAGATTCCCATAGAGGCCATCAAATAATGCAAGACTACTTCTGGGAGTTACTTGTGGGGTCCAGTTTTAAAGTGTCTAGAAAGAGGTGTTTTTGGAGTTGGTAGCTATCAACTCCAGACCTTTCAATTCACTTGGAAGTGGGGAAAATGGGTTATTGAAGGTGTGATGACAACTGTTGTTGGATGTCTCCATTGTATTTTATGAATACAAATGGACTGAGTGGTTGCTGTTAAAACAGTAGGAGTGACACATTTGATGAGGGAGACAAGAATTATTCAGTTTTAAACAACACGAAATGCAATTGTAAGAAGATTGTTCCCCTCCCCCCCCGCTTTCCTCCCCCCCCCCTTTAGAAGAAGATTCTCTATTCCCCTATTGAAGTTTTTTCAAATTAGTGGCTATCACAAAATCCTGGAGGAGTCAACCCTATAGGTTAAACATGAGCTGGTTTCACAGTAATCTTAATGTGGAATGGAAAGTTCCAGTAGAGGCAAGAATAGTTCTTAGGATCCCTATCTTTGTTGTCATCTGAGAGAAGAGGAACCAAAAAACAGTGCCAAGAAAATGATATTGATGCCAGTAATAGTGAGCCAGTGTGGTATAATGGTTTGAATGGTGGAGTAGCTGGAGTTTCAAGCAAACTCTGAAGCACTCCTAACTTTTACTAAAGCACTACAAAAATGGATTAACCTAATTTAACCTGCAATACTCACCAGAAGTGGAGAAATGACATGGGGAGAGCCAGGAGCCAACTCAGGGTAAGTCCAGGTAAATGACATCCCTGAGAAGAAGGGCAAGGCTTTGAAATTTGGGAATCTCTTTCTCTATTGAATATTCAGTATTCTCTATTGAATGCCTTTCTTAACTGAAGAAAAGTAGATCCATGACTTGTTGAAAATCTACAGATGCCGCCTCCCCCTGCAAGTTCAATCTCCTCCACTCTCAATGCCTTTATTTATTTATTTATTTATTTACAGTACATGTTTCACAAAGCTGAAGGAATATATCAATTTTCTCCTAAGTTTGGTTTGGAATTTCTTTTCCGTTTAATTTAAACACAAGCAGGTCATTGTGAATTGTCAGCAGTATAGTAGTAAGACATCCAAGGCCTGGTTCATACATTACGACACACACAGATGTGCCACTGACAACTGATTTACAGCAATGTCACCCAGATTCTGTGGCATTTATAAACAACACATCTGTTGTTGTTAATACATATTATTATTAGGACGCGGAGCAATGCCTTCAAACTACAGGAAAGTAAATTCTATCTGAACATTAGGAAGAACTTCCTAACTGTGAGAGCTGTTCAGCAGTGGACCTCTCTGCCCCGGATTGTGGTGGAGGCTCCTTCTTTGGAGGCTTTTAAACAGAAGCTGGATGGCCATCTGTTGGGGATGCTTTGAATTGATTTTCCTGCTTCTTGTCATGGGGTTGGATTGGATGGCCCACAAGGTTTCTTCCAACTCTATGATTCTATGATTATATCTTCATTATTATATTTATTTGTGCCTCACTTTTTCCCTATTCCCGAAAGTGATACAATTGTTCACATCTAGAACTATTATATTTCCTATGTTTACATTCCTTTTGTAACTTTGTCCTTTTTCTTAGGATGCCTGAACACTTTTTTCTAAAGAATAAACCGAACCTTTAGGTTAGAGTATATCTATACTGTAGAATTGATGCAGTTTGACCCCACTTTAACTGATAGGGCTGAATGCTATGGAGTCATGGGAACTGTAGGTTTACAAGGTCTTTACCCTTCTCTGACAAAGAGTGCTGGTGCCTCACTAAACTACAGATTTCATGATTTCATAGCATTGAGCCATGACAGTTAAAGTAGTGTCAAACTGCATAAACACACCTTTGTTTCCATGCTATTGACTTGGAGACCAAAGGAAGCTGTCATATGAATAGCAGAATTCTTACCTGAGGGGATAATACCTTCATTTGCCCTTCTTATAGTTACACCAGTTACTGTCTTAAACTCATTTGTGATTCTAAATCTAAAGGAAGTTCTACACAACCACTTAAACCAAGTTAGGAGGTTGATTTAAAGGAACCAATTCAGCTGCAGAGTGCCTACATAATTGCCTAGAAACAGATTCAAGGCCACAGCATCCACTGAATGTGGATAGGATCCAGACACAGTAACGTTTTTTTTTTCTTACCCAGTCTTTCAGAATGTACTGATGTGCATCACAATGACTATTCGGGATCAGTGCTAGACCATCACAGAGCAACGAAAATGCAGGCAGAAGGACAGAAAATAAGTGTTTCCAAGGGAATGATGTGGTTTCCTCTTTTGGAGTGGTGATGGTGCTTGTTTACCATCTAGACAGCCATGTTTTCACATTTTTAAAGTGCTTCAGCACTAGAGTTGTCTTAACAAATGCTCTGAATTTGTCTTGAATTCTGGACCTGCATTGGATATACTCTGATTGGCGACAGCAAATTTTGTGACTTGTCCTGGACTTTCTGGTGATTTTTTAAACAAACTGCTTCCAGCTTAATTTGTACTGCATCGGAATGTTCATTTTGTAGACAACCTGACCTTGAGCCACCTCCAAGCTACATTATAATGCTTGTATAGAAGCACTCTTAGTTTATTCTGAACCTGAGCTGGCAATAACTGCATCTAACATCTAATCTTCACAGAGGAAAATTGTTGGAGGGATGAGTGATAATATATGATCCTGTGAGCTGGTCATTTTGTGCACTTTCAATGGATTTGTATAGGCTAGGCACAGATGGGTGCCTGGCTGTGTGAAACATTAAAGAGCTCAGGGCTGGGATAGTCTTACAAATACAACTTCATTGGAAAAATGGGCAAGAGATGAGATTCAAAATCAATGTATATTCCCACCAGCAATTTGGATAAGGCACTCTTTCTCACCATTCATCAAATCATAGGCTGCCCTTGCATAATGACTTGGCTTAAAATATAACTTTAAAAACATAGGGCCCACTGTTCTTGCTCCAGTTTCTGAACGGACTTCTTTGTTAAAGATCATATCGTTTACTGAAAACATTTTAATTGCTGAATTACTCTGCTTGCAGGAAATCGCTTGCTTTGATTTGCTGAAGCTAATAAGCTGAAATCACTTTACCACATCGCCTGGGGTTTGTGAGAGAACTGGCTTGTTGCCCCCTTAGTACTTTGTTCTGGCCACCTGGGGTTGCGGTTTGAAAAACAGAGGCCAGTGTACCACTTTTGAAGAGGGCTTCTTTCCCATTGTAACTGTAGAGCTCTCCAGCAAAATGTTGAAGATAGCTCTCAGGAAATCCCGAGAAATACAAGTTTCAAGTCCTATCCTTTTTTTTCTGGAGGCTCTTTCTTTGCACATGCATGCATGTGCACACACTCACATAGAAAAGGAGAGAATAGGGGGATCTATCAGGAAGAGGACTCAATTGGCAAGGCAGAACTTGAACAATAACCAATACAACACTCACCGACATGGTCTAGTGAGAAAAATAAACAAATGCAGTTTTTAAAAAAATATATCAAATCAGCTTTCCTTCCAATACATTTTCTAAATTAAATACAGACTTACAGAGGGAGGAGGAAGAGAGAAAATGGCTTCAGTTTAGAGTAATGCAAGAGGAGAGTGGATGTGATGAAAGAAACATACTCAAAATTGTCGTAATGCAAACTAGCATTTACTGAGTATGGGCATACAAAAGTTGCTAAATCCAATTACTCTTTCTTTCAGAAAACAACCTACATTCGTGTAACAGACATTTCAATCACCAGCATAATCCAGCCAAACTGACTGAGGAATTGTATTCTTTCCCCAATACTTTTCCAAACTCTAGATAAAAGTGCCACATTTATGCCTTCAATGTTAAAATAAATGAACAGTCTAATCTGTGCTGGCGTTTCTAGATGAAATGATGATCAAAATTACTGAAGACCTGTCTATTAGAAGTGGTCTGTCTGGTATAGAGTGCCCTTAGACCTGAGCAATTTGGGCTAAAATCTACACCAGTGCCCTAGCCAAGTGGTTCTACTTGAGTTCCCATCTGCAAAATTAGAGTTATAATTATCTGTTACATAGGTTAAGTGCTGGAAGGAAGAAAATAATAGATCGTTAAGCATGCAGTATGCCAAAATGTTAAGGAAAAGATTATCCCTACAGAAGGAAATGTTGTTGCAGCTCTAGTTATTCTGTAGTCCTTAATGAGATTTGGTTGTGACAGGAGAGAAAAAAAGCATTCACAGATCTTGAGAGGAAGAGAGAGGCCAAGAGGTAATGTTAAAAAAATGAATGCTGTTAGGGATTGTCACATCAGGGAAGGAAAGAAATTGGAAACTACATTTATAAACAAACCAAAAGCTGTTTGTATCCTTAAACCGACAGTGAGTTTTTTACTTCTCAGAAACATTCTGAAACTTCTCCCCCCCCCCCCAACCTATTTGTGCATAAAAGTTGTACCAATTAAGAACCATTCTTGAACTTCTAACCACTCAGAGGGAAATGTCCAACTACACAATTAGTGTACGGAGAACCGAAGCCAGTTAGGTTTTTTTTTTTTTTTTGACAAGGTCAAATTCAAATGCCTATCTAGGACAAGATCCTCAGTGGTCCTCAAGGGGACCAATTAGAAAGTAAAATACTTCATGTGTTTGCAATGTGTTTACACACTCTGCTTTAACCAAAGCATCGTTTCTCTTTTTCTGAATGTTCTGCTGTCTTGGCCTTTTCTTAGTTTTCCCCAAGCTTCCTAATTTGAGCAGTCCTTCAAGCTAGTTGATCAGACAGAGTGGCTAACTAAGAACCCTTCAATGAGTTTCAAAAGCAAAACCCTTGTTGAGGCAGACAGTGACCTATTTGAAATATTCTAGAACCCAAACATCACAGTGTCTTTTGCAGTCAATACTCCTCTTTACATTCAAGAAAAAAGTCCCTGGAGGTTTCTAGAAATTGGAATCTTTGTTGTCATAGTTTCTAATACAACACAGGACAAGACTTCCCAAACCAACCTAGCCTGAATCTCTCCATCGCCCCATCTCTCTTTCACAGTTAGAAACCAGCTTTGCTTTGTTTAGGTCTGTAGCTTTAGAATGACAACATGAATGAATGTCCTCATTGCCATAATGCTTGACGTGGATTGACGTGGACTGATAAAAGAAGTATGATATATGACCTCTTGAAAAGTAGAATGTCTTTTTGTACAAGGAGAGAGCACACACGGTTCAGTCAACTATGACTTTTGGATCATATTGGGGAAGGAACAAGCTTGTTTTCTACTGACTGCTCTAAAGACTAAGGGCACATCAGCTTTGTGAAGGACATGATGCATGGAACAGATTCAGGTTAATGTGGGCCAAGGCTTCTTAATATAGCTAAGGAGAAGCCG
Source organism: Anolis carolinensis (assembly GCF_035594765.1). Classification (NCBI taxonomy): domain Eukaryota; kingdom Metazoa; phylum Chordata; class Lepidosauria; order Squamata; family Anolidae; genus Anolis; species Anolis carolinensis. The sequence goes on along the minus strand of NC_085842.1, from coordinate 56,913,311 downwards.
AAGGAAGGAAGGAAAGAAGGAAGGAAGGAAGGAAGGAAGGAAGGAAGGAAGGAAGGAAGGAAGGAAGGAAGGAAGGAAGGAAAAAAGGAGAAGCTGAAGGGAGAGAAAAGGAGGCTGAAGCAGCTTTGTTTTCACCTCAAGCTTGCATGCACGTGCTTGAGAGGCGAGGAAGGGACAGAGATGCTACTTGCCAGTGAGATTGTAAACAACACAAATGTAGTGTCCCTACTACGTGGATTTTCACATTTCGCGGGTAGTCCTGGAATGTAACTCCTGCGATACATGAGGGAACATTGTAAAGGTAAGAACAAGTTTCCAGATGCACTTCCCCCAGGTTCACCTATACATTCACTGGGGGGGGGGGGGGTGTCTGGCCTGATAGCAGTTTATGTGAAAAAGATCTTGGAGTCCTCATGGGCAACAAGTTAAAAATGAGCCAACAATATGTTGCAGCAGCTAAAAAGCTAATGGGATTTTGGTCTGTATAAAAGGAGTATAGTGTGTAGATCCAGGTAAGTCATGCTACCCTCTATTCTGCCTTGGTCAGACCACACCTGGAATACTGCATTCAGTTATGAGCACCGCAGTTTAAGGGAGATGCTGACAAGCTGGAAAGCGTCCAGAGGAGGGCGACTAAAATGATTAAGGGTCTAGAGAACAAGCCCTGTGAGGAGTGTCTTAAAGAGCTGGGCATGTTTGGCCTGCAGAAGAGAAGACAGAGAGGAGACATGATAGACATGTATAAATATGTGAGGGGAAGTCATAGGGAGGAGGGAGCAAGCTTGTTTTCTGCTGCCCTGGAGACTAGGACGCGGAACAATGGCTTCAAACTACAGGAAAGGAGATTCCACCTGAACATCAGGAAGAACTTCCTCATTGTGAGAGCTGTTCAGCAGTGGAACTTTCTGCCCTGGCATGTGGTGGAGGCTCCTTCTTTGGAGGCTTTTAAACAGACGCTGGATGGCCATCTGTCAGGGATGCTTTGAATGTGATTTTCCTGCTTCTTGGCAGGGGGTTGGACTGGATGGCCTGTGAGGTCTCTTCCAACTCAATGATTTTATGGTTCCATGAAGGAGACTGAAGAGATAAACACATTTCACTGCCCCCATTTCACCTGACAGGAAACACATGGGTGGAAATGCCCCAACAGAAACAAAACTTCCTCGTGTGTGTGTGTGTGTGTGTGTGTGTGTGTGTGTATATATATATATATACACACACACACACACACACACACACACACACACACTTTTTTGGTTTAGAATCCCTAGTAAACTGTACACATAAACAAGACTTAGGGATAATTCATGTCTGAAAAAAAACAACCACCTCAAGAAGGCAATGTCTCTCCCTGGGACACATCTCTTTATTCACAGTCCCAACAATCTTCATATTATCAGCTTGGTTAGAACTGAATGACCCATGCCTGCATTCACTCTGGTGCTATTTTGCTTTATTGATATCGAGTTTACAGCCAGGTATTAAAGCATAATGGCATGATCCCTGAAATATAGAATCTTCTGCTCAGTTGAAAAATGTTTAAATAGAAGATACACTGAGCCTAAGAAAAAGTCATGACTGGGTAGAGTTTTCAACTCTTTATTCACATTACTTATTTATTGTGAGCCATCTTGAATTCTGTGAAATAAAAAAAAGTAGTGCAAGTTTTTTCCCAAGTAAATACCATAATTGTGAGGACTTTGAAACAAATGCCTGCTGCCCTAGCAGACTGGAAATCTATCTCTGTATATAAGAAATGAATTATCTGCATGAAAGCACTTTCAAGAGCTCTTAGAAAGTGATAGCCTTCATGGCAGATGCATTTAGTTTCCCCACATAAATAAATCAAGCTTCAATTTTACCCCTTTCAAGAAGACCTGTTTACAAAACGGAATTTTAATAATGTCTTTTAAAAAATAGTCAACACATTAAGAACTTTGGGGAATTTTAAAATATTTTTAAAATAGTCAATACATTAAAAAGAAATATATTTTCACTTGCAGAGATAAGAAAGAATTATCTTAGAGGGGAAAACACGAGTCTATAAGACTCTACAAATGTTATCCTTTTCTAGATTCAATCAAAGCTATTTGTTTGCTACAATCTTATGTTGTAATGTTTACCTCCTTGGGCATAAGCGCCACTGAACAGAGGGTTCTTGCTTAGGGAGATGCCTTATACTCAGTGTAAGTATTGGTTCATCTATCAAAATGTGGTCAACAATCTGCATGCAGCTTTCCAGTGCTTGTTATGGCCTTCAGGGCACTCCATGAATCAACATTTTTATTTTGTAAAAAAATAACATTTACCCACAAATCCCCTGCATGTCTTCTAGGGAATGTGGGACATTTTTGCCACTATCATTCCCTCCTAACCATCTCAGAAGCCTTTTTTTAAAAAGCAGGATATCTTCCAGATCATTCCTGTTGTAAAAGAAGCCTTTCTATAGGGCGCCATGACACTAGATGGTATTTGGCAGTATTTAGGAGAAAAACAATAAGATCCCCCAGTCTCAGAAATGCTGAAAAATCTTATTTATGGGGTAGGTCTTATTTTGGGAGAAACAGGGTATATCATATCACCTCTAGTCTTCAGATACTGCTAACTTTATTCCACAGCTTTACCAAGGAGTGTAGAAGGACAAGCCCCATCCATGCTTGTCTGTGATAATTAGCTTCCCTATTTCAGACATGGATGTTACACAGGTAGTAGGCATGGGAACAGGGGATTCTTCAATCACGAGAGGGGCATCACAGATCTTTTAATCACTTGGTGCTTTTTAAAATGGGGCTTGCCATGCCATTAGTAAGGATCTTACTTGCAGCAAAAAGGTGTGCTCCATCTGTGGAATCATAGAAAACTGGCTATGATTTATGGTATTTTTTTCTTTCAAGTCAATTATGGAAGAACTCGTATTTTTCCCTCCTTAATCCAATTCACTTCAAGCCTCACTGATCTTTTGTTTTGTGCATTCAGTGTCCTCTTCTGGCCTTATTACATGCAGCTAGAGGTTACCAAAACAGAAAATGAGAGTACAGTCTCCAGACCTGTCCTCCCACAGAAATAATCATCATCTGTCACAATCAGATGGTTAAAACGACAGTATTCTTAATTGTATTTAGGATTAAGAGTGCATCTCTAGTATGCAGATGTAGTTCAATTTACTCCCCAGAGCTATAACAGTAGAACTCTCTAACAGGGAATTTTAAAACCTTCAGCAAGCAACAAAACTCTTGGATTCCATGGGATGAAGGCCTGACAATTCAAGTTTTATGAAACTGCTATTATTGGATATAGTGCAAGTACACCAGGCATGGGCAAACTTTGGACTTCAACTCCTACTGGCTGTTAGGAATTGTTGGAGTTGAAGTCCAAAACACCTGGGGGACCAAAGTTTGCCCATGACTGTGATACACCATAAGATAGGAGTAGGATATGATGTTGATTGAGAACTAGGCATACATCAGTAGTTTTTAGCTTTTCAGTCCAGTGTGCCACAAATCAATTTTTATTATTCAGTCTCTTCAACTATTTAAGAAGCTCTTCAAGTAGGCTTGGGAAGAACATCTGAAAATACTTGGAAAAATTGACAAAAATAATGTTTCTTGTGTGCCAAAGAAACCCTCATGAGAAGAATCCTGGATTGAGCTGAATCTTCACAATTCAAGTCTTATTCTATATGAAATTTGCACATGCTTGATTTACACAGAACACAATATTTTCTTTACATAAAATACAGAATGCAAATTTTATCACATACATCTCAAACAGAATAGTTTTTGAGAGCTGTGCAGCAAGATGGCATTTGATAAAATTATAAGATGCTTCCTTTGAGAAAAAATAGTATAGGACTACACCCCTAAGACACATCTATTTTCCCTTGGTTTCTCTAATTATATATTGATCTCACTGTGTGATCTTCCACTGCTTCGCTTTTTCTTTCTCCTTTCTCTCCCCTCCTTATACGTCTATTTTGATGTTAAATGTACAAGCACAGTTTTGCAATTTTTGATCTCATGATATTTTTTCTACTTCAACTCCTACCATTTTCACACATGCAAAGATTCAGTAATTATGTCTGTGAAAGTTCCCTGTCCCCTATGCATATGGCCTTCTCATGCTTATTGGGATGTTCTGAAGGGAAAAAGTATCTTCATATTGGGATTAGATTTAGAAACATTCACATGACTGAACTACTTGGTTGAGTGGTGATTGTAACTATGTTTGTTCAAACTTTCCCTCTACAGATTTTTTGAACAAGTGTGTAAAATAATTGGTAGACCTGCAGCATACACAACCTATTCCCATAAACAGATATGTTATCAAATCTTTCAATAGTCTATAAGAGAGTGGGGAATGGATTAAAAAATTAGAATCAATATTAAATGCTTAAGAAGTCTCTGCCTGTCATCTCTCTCTCTCTCTCTTTCATCAATCTACCCACGCATCTAACACCCCTTGTCAAGAGTCAGACGCCAGTTAACAAACAAGAGTTTATTCAGAAGATAAGCCAAAAGTAACATAAACACAGAGGGTATCCTTGAAACACTTCACTTATCAGTGTTTCAAGAGTAGTTCGGACAAAAATATAACTCAAAAACAAGCCAAGCTATTTTTCCACGCTGGCATTCAATAAAAACTAAAAGACGCTTCAATTCAGCTTTAGAGAACAAATTGAGTTGACTGCTAGAAAATATGCAAAATAAACAAAGACTTGAAACCTTCCAGAAGCTGCAAAGTATAACTGAAAGTGCAAAAGCCTCTTTTGGATCCAAACAGTTTCTGAAACAGCCAGCCGGCTCTGCGGATTTAAAGGGACAGTTCCCAAAAGAAAAACAGCAAACTGGTTTGAAAACAAAACAAACTAGAAGTGCAGTAAACTGCTTCCACGGTGCAGATAAAGCCGAGAGCTTCAAAGGAATGATGAATAGCCGTCGTCAGGAGAATCCAAGGTCAGGTCAGGAGGCAGCAGCAAATTCCGAAAGGCAAACCAGTAGTCAGAAGCCGAGAGTAGTCGTCAGTCAGAGGGCGAAGACAGAAGCCAGGTCAAATTCCAATCCAGAGTCCGAAGAGGGTGCAGTCATCCAAACCAGGTCCATGAAAAGGCACAAAGAGCCAAACAACGATGGTATCAGCAGATCCGAATCACAGTCCAAGTCCAGTCTTCACGAAAGCACAGAGATCCCAATGGCGCCTCAGCAACACCTTGCCACACGCAAAGTGCAGTGGCCAAACATTCCCATTTTATTCCCCTTCCTCTTGGGTGACCAAACACTCACACCCAAACACCAGGTGTCCCAAATCTACTCAGAGTCTGAACTCCACACAGCTAGGGCTCGTGGATCAGGAGTGCCTAACAGTTCGTCGGAGTCCCAATCATCCTGCCCACACTTAGCCCCATGAACACTTAAAGAACCATCCTCCCTTCTCCAAGCATCCCAAGTGGGATCTGCTCCTGCAGAAACCCCAGGTTCAGCAGTATCCATAGGCCCCAAATCCCCAGACATCTCAGGTGGCTGTGCCCATTCAGTACCCACTTCCCCAGCCACCACCTGTTCCTCAGCATCCATTTCCCCAAACTCCCCATCTGAATCTTCCTCAGAAGATCCCCCATTAAGCTCTCTAAGTCGCTTCCTGCGCAACTCCTCCAGTGAACCCTCATCACGAGGGTTTTTTCTTCCTCTTCGAATCCCATCACCATCAACCATAATCCCCGAAGGCGCAGTCACAACACCCCTCCTTCTATTATAGACAGATTAACTGGGGGCCCTTCCAGATAGGCCCTATATCCCAGGATCTGATTCCAGGTTTTCTGTTTTTTCCAGATTATTTGGCAGTGCAGACCCAGGGCTTTCCACACAGCCATATAACTCAGAATATCAAGGCAGAAAATCCCACAATATCGACTTTGAACTGGATTATCTGAGTTCATACTACCATATATTTCAGTTCAAAGCAGAAAATGTGGGATTTTATTCAGCTGTGTGAAAGGGGCCTCATATAATCAGTTTAAAGCAGAAAATGTGGGATCAGATCCTGGGATATAGGGTCTGTCTGGAAGGGCCCTGACAGACAGATAAAAATGTTAAGTGCTTGGACAGTTTATCTGCCTGTGGCTGGTTTATTGATCTCTCTATGATACATTACTCTTAAATCTACTTTCTCATCTCTAAAGAATGAGTTTGAGGGCCCTTCCACACAGTCATATAACACAGAATATCAAGGCTGACAATCCCACAATATCTGCTTTGAACTGGGTTATCTGAGTCCATACTGCCATATATTCTAGTTTCAAACAGATATTGTGGGATTTTCTGCCTTGATATTCTGTCTTTTATGGCTGTGTGGAAGGGCCCTGAATCCCCAGCAACTTGATGTTGCTTTGCTAGGGGCCCTTCCACACAGCCATATAACCCAGAATATCAAAGCAGAAAATCTCACAATATCTACTTTGAACTGGGTTATCTGAGTCTACACTGCCATATATTTCAGTTCAAAGGAGACAATGTGGGATTTTATTCAGCTGTGTGGAAGAAGATAGTAGACCATGGAATGGGGAATCTGGAACTAGTGCTGCATGGGAGAATAAACTGGAATGAAGGGCTGACGTCTCATCTACACTGCCATAGAATGCAGTTTCATGATACAGTTTCAAAAAAGGGGATAGAACAGACTGCTTAAACTATCGCAGGGCTTTTAAGCAGAGGCTGGATGGACACCTGTCGGGGGTGCTTTGAATGCGATTTCCTGCTTCTTGGCAGGGAGTTGGACTGGATGGCCCATGAGGTCTCTTCCAACTCTACTATTCTATGATTCTATGATTTTATGATTCTAGGGATGTGTTATTGCCCCTATCTTGTTTTCCATCTTCATCGCTATGATACTTCATCTTGTTGATGGGAAGCTTCCCACCGGAGTGGAAATCATCTATCAGACAGATGGCAAGCTATTTAACCTCAGCAAACTGAAAGCCATAACCAAGGTCACAAGAACATCTATTATAGAACTCCAATATGCTGATGATAACATAGTCTGTGCACATTAAGAAGAAGACCTACAAGCCACTCTAAACACCTTTGCAGAAGCATACGAGAAGCTCGGCCTCTAATTGAACATTGAGAAAACCAAAGTGCTCTTCCAGCCAATTCCTCTGCAATGCCAGAAATACAGCTTAATGGCGCCACCTCTCCACAAAAGTCAACATTGATGCTGAAATACAACTCTGAATGAAGCTCAGAGTGTTTGAGGATTGGGACATCCATAGGGATACCAAGGTGCTTGTTTATAAAGCTATTATCCACCCAACCTTGTTATACCCCTGCAAAACATGGACTGTCTACAGATGTCACACTCAACTCTGGGAAAGATTCCATCAGTGTTGCCTCCGAAAAATCCTGCAAATCTCTTGGGAAGACAGGCGGAAAAATGTCAGCATGATGGAAGAAGCAAAGACCACCAGCATTGAAGCAATGCTTCTATGTGATCAACTCTGCTGGACTGGCCATGTTGTTTTGAATGCCTGATCACTGTCTCCTAAAGCAGCTACTATACTCCCAACTCAAGAACAGGAAATGTAATGTTGGTGGACAGGAAAAGAGATTTAAAGATGGGCTAAAAGTCAACCTTAAAAACTGTGGCATAGACACAGAGACCTGGGAAGACTTGGCCCTTGAGTGCTCTATTTGGACATCAGCTGTGACCAGCAGTGCTGTGGAATTCGAAGAGGAACAAGAAATGTGCCAAGAGGAAGGCACGTCAAGCCAATCCTGATTGGGACCACCTTCCATCTGGAAACTGATGTCTTCACTGTGGAAGACTGTGAGAGCTGTTCGACAGTGGAACTCTTTGCCCTGGAGTGTGGTGGAGGCTCCTTCTTTGGAGGCATTAAACCTGATTCTATGATTCTATGCAAGTCAAAAATAGGTCTCCACAGCCATCTACGCATCCACCACCAAGACACCACACTTGGAGGGCCATCATCCCTGTGCTACAAAGGATCACCTAAGTAAGTAAGTAAGTTAACTGCATTGAACTGCATTATACGAGTCTACACTGCTATATAATAGATATTAATGCAGTTAAACTGCATTATGAAATTGCATTCTATAGAAGTGTAAATGGGGCCTGACTCTGTGCCAAAGACATAAGCTGCAGGTCCTTATTATCTCACCTGTCTCACATGTATAGCAAACTCACAGCTGACTGTTCTTCTCATGGCAGCTTAGCAAATCTTCACATAAATGTTGGAGCCTAGGATTCCTGAACAGTTATAACTTATGTTAGTTTTTCATCTGTATTAATCAAGAAGTCTTTAACAATAACTGCCTTGCTAAATGTTGCTGAGAGTCAAACCTTAGGGAGAATAATGGTCCACAGAGTTTCCAGTGTGGCATCTGGTATACCTTACAAGATGTCAACCCTCTGTTTCCACATATGAACAGCAGCTGGCAGTAAGTTCAGCACAATGCATGTATTTGTATTCATTAAATACACTTCTAAGTCAATACACTGATTTTATTGGAGCGAGCAAGTGTAGTGTACCAATTCTTATCCCATTTGTACCATTCAGCAATACTTGTCTTGATTTATTTCACTGTAGTGTGCCCAGATGGCCTATACATATCTCAGTAGCAAAGGCTTCCATGAATATCTCTTTTGCCGTGAAGATACATAAATAAATAAGCACCGCGCTGTATCAGAGCCATCTGGAAAAATCTTGAACTAAAGACAACCTAATTATTCACAATCACTGAGACTAGCGTTTTGAAACAGGCAATTTGATGCACAAGGCAGTCCAATTCTCGTTGAATCACAGGTAAGTTAGATCAGAGCATTTTATTTATTTATTTATTTACAGTATTTATATTCCGCCCTTCTCACCCCGAAGGGGACTTAGGGCAGATTACAATGAACACATATATGGCAAACATTCAATGCCAACAGACAAACAACATATATAGACAGACACAGAGGCATTTAACACTTTTTTCCAGCTTCACGATTCCGGCCACAGGGGGAGCTGTTGCTTCACTGTCCACTGGTGACTGTACTTCCTCATTCCTTTCCTCGTGTTTTGCTGGCAGTTTTTATGATGTTGTAAATTAGTTAAATTAGCCTCCTGCATAAAGAGTACCTAAATTTCCCTACTTGACAGCTGCAACTGTCTTTCAGGGCTACATAGGTCAACAGCAAGCCGGGCTATTTAATGGTCGGGGGCTTAACCTGACCCGGGCTTCAAACTCATGACCTCTCGGTCAGTAGTGATTTATTGCAGCTACTAGCCAGCTGCGCCACAGCCCGGCCCTGACATTTTAATGTCAGTTCTGACACCTCTTTTTTTCTAAACAGTTTTGTTTGCTTGTATTGCTGTCTTAAACAAAGTAGTTAATGCATTTATCTGAGGCATTACATTATCAGAGCATTCAGCTTTACCCTATCCATTTTCATGGTCTGAGAGTTGCAACATGCCAGCAAAGATAGATGAGAATTTTGTTTCAAAATTTACACATTTCTTCCTTATTAGCTTTTTAAAACCTTAAGATTTTTTCCCCAAAAAATGTATGTATAAGAAACCTAAAGAGACAGGTGCATCCCTTCCAGACCAGGCTTATGGTGTACACCCCTTCAACCCTCAACTTTGAATCTCTGTGCATTGAAACATGGCTGGTATCATGTTGGTGAGTTACAATGATGTACCTCACTGGTTTACAGCATTGTAATTTATTGTTTGATTGTAGAAGTCAGAATTCTGTACTAAAACCATGCAATGACCAAATTTCCCCCTGAATCCATATTTTCTCCACTTTTTAGCTTAGTAGAGCAGTTCATCCCTTCCACTTTTCAGGAAGCATTTCAAGGCAGACTCGTACCTATTTCCCCCGGTTTTCTCCAATTCAGTGGCATTTTATGCTGTGTGAAAATATATGAGAATGGTAATTTTTCCATCCTCTTCTGAGTATACAGGAAAAAGACTGAACTCCTAGATGTTTAAAAAGAGTGTAGCTAATCTATTAGGAATGTTTGATTCTGAACTTTTCCCTGCCCCAAACAAAGAAAAGTTATACACCTACTTTATCATCGCGGCAAGAATGGTCTTTGCAAAATGTCGGAAATCAGACATAATACCTAGTAAGGAAGATTGGCTGAACAGCGTCAATGAAATTAAGGATATGGACAGATTAACATGCTTACTAAGGGAAAACACCGGTAAAGGAATAAAAATGACTGATTGGTCAACTTTTGAGGATTATGTTAAGATGTAATACCGATGAAAGAGGGAAAGAACATTTCTTATTAAGACTTAGTTTAAAATTAAGAAGTAGAACGGAAGAAAGAAGAATAGAAGTCAAGAACATCCCTCCCCAACATCCCCTCCCCTCCATTCCCTTGTTTTGTTGTGTTTTTTTCTTTTTCCCCTCTCTTTTTTCTTTTTTCCTTTCTTTTTCTTTCTCTCTTTCTCTTTTACCCTCCCCTTTCCCCCTTTTTGCTCTTTTACCTGATATTTTTATATGTTTCTGTTTTAATGTTAAATTTAAAAACTCTTTCAATAAAAAAATAAAAATAAAAAGGATGTAGCTAGAAATCCAGTAATAAAAGAGAATTAGAACAAACCAAACAAAAGGCATAAGTCAATCAGATACCTTTCTCATTTTATGGGAAAAGAAAAAAATTCAGTGTGGAATGAATCTTTCTGTGGCAGTACAACAGTTGAGAAGCTCCTTTGCAGTCCCCCACCTGTAGCATCTCCAAAAGCTGAGGTACATGGAAAAGGCCTCTGAGAATGAACATATTCTCAGTATTTTCCTTCTAGGCTACACTGATGCACCTTCTACTTTCATCCATTGAAGTAGAAGGTGCATTAAGGATATTTGTTGCATCCTTTGTTCCCAAAACAATGCCACATTGGCCTTATGTTTAAGAACCTGGGCAATGGATGGGACCTATAACAGCATCTTTCTGCTGGTGGAACTGCCTCCTCCTCCAGCCCCGCTTGCTTCCTCAAAATGTGCACCAGTGGGGAATTCTACAAAACAATTTTTCTGGCAAAGAGCTACAGTTGGGGGGATAGAAAACATCATTGTTTTAGCAAATATCTGCTAGTGTGACCAAAGCCAGTTTTTTTTTAAAAAAAAGCAAACCCACATTTTTATGGGAATCCGCCCTGAGTCCCTCTGGAGAGATAGGGTGGAATATAAACAAAGTATTGTTGTTGTTGTTGTTGTTGTTGTTGTTGTTGTTGTTGTTATGAACTAGGGGTTGCTGTTTTAATCTCAGTTCTCCAAATCTGCCCAGTTTCTCCTATGATAGTTGAGAGATTTTAGGAAATATTGTCCAAAACAATTACTTTGCAGATGTTTGACATAGAGGCATATAATATAACAGGCAATCTCAATCTAACATTTAGGAATTAAGAGATATGTTATTTCTTAAATAAATGTTTTATTTCAATTTTTAGGAATAAACAGATTGAGTACAGTCATGAAAAAAGAAAAACATAGAAACAAAATCCAAAATAAACTAACAATTAAAATTCAATTCAGTTGCATAGATATATATGTCACTTTAGTACCAGCACTTTAATTGTAGGTAATTTCTCCAAATGTGTTCCTGGGCTTTATCTATTTAACAGAGAAGTTGGTTTCAGAAAGAAATGGAAAAAATAGAGATGGGTTCATACCTTGAGAGGGAGAGAGAGGACAGACAGACAAGCAGAGAGCAGTTGAACATGGCTGCCAGTTGACTTTTAAAGCCCTACATAGTTTGGGTCCATGTTACCTAAAGGATTGCCTTCTTTCATACAATCTGCCCCACACAGTGAGGTCCTCTCAGGGGCGTCTTCTCCAACCTGCCAGAACCCGACTGGCCACTGTCATCCAGAGGACCTTTTCATCGGATGTCCCATGACTGGAAGAACTCCAACAGCTAAATGCGCTGTTGGATTTAAAAACCATGTAAAGAGCTATCTCTTCTGGCAAGCCTACCCAGACAGTCTTTGAGTTTGAATTTTGCATGTCCTTTGTTTAATCTCTATTTTGTGTACTTTAATTTGTATTTTACAGGAATACATTTTAATATGTAGTGTTTTTGCAATGTTTATGTGTTTTAATTATTCTGTAACCCGCCTCAAGCCATGAGGAGAGGAAAGTAAGAAATAAAATTATTATTATTATTATTATTATTATTATTATTATTATTATTATGTTTCAGCAAACATTTTTCAAAATGAATTGCACAAATAAAGGATTTTGAACTTTGTCCACTTAGCATATTTCCATAACCAAATGTGGATTTGAAACCTTGTCTCCCAGTATCCTAGTCCAACACCATGCTTAATTGCATTCTTCACTGCAGAAACACAACTGCAACCTGGCACTGATACTCAGTGTTTCCTTAATGCTATTTACTATATTTAACACTATGTCTTACTACATTTTTAAAGTTTCCAATTTGCATCATCCGCGATTTTCTGTGATAGGGCACAAACACACACATAGACAAAAATTCCCATATTGATGGCTAGCTCATGAATCAAAACTGAAAATTAAACCTACACAAGTTAAAGTTCTACTGTATTTCTTTTACATCAGATTTGTTTGGACTCTGTACCACTCCCACTGTGGCAATCTTTACCGTTATCAATTTAGTTCATTAGGAGGCTAAGTAATACTTGAAGAGTAATGTGTTGGCTTGGTGATGACCATTTAGACTTTACTGTTTCAGATCTGATTGGCCAGTTATGTTTCTCTGTGCTTGGAGTTATTCCTGGCTGTGAAATAATTTGATGGTTGTAGTGCTATAAACACAGCTGAAGCTGATTGCCCAAGGCATCCTCTGTGAAAAAGATATCAGACTCCGTCTGAACAGATGATGTTTTCCTGCACAATTTTCAGTCAGGCTCAGTGACCCCTGAGTGATGTAGTGGCATCGTATGAGAACTGTGGTTGGAGTTTTTATTTCAGAACGGCTTGAGAAAGTGCAATGGGACTGAATATGGCACTTGGTTAAAAAGAACTTGTGTGTCTGAATTACCTCCCACACTGAATGCCTAGAGTTATTTCTTCATTTATTTATTTTTTACAAATCACCCCCCTTTCCCTTATGTTATGTTTACTCTAGCTGAAGTTTTGGGAAAAGAACAAAGCAGAGTTTCCAATCCCAAGGGGAATACATTGTGTATAATATGATCCTATACCCAATAAAGGCAATTTTCTGAACAAAACAGCCTTTTGAGGACATGGTGGTTAATGACTGTGTATATGTGTATTTCTAGATCTGGCTCCCTTCTTCTGTTTTTGATGAGGACTTCCAGAAATCTTGAACATTAACTTGTCTTGCCTAGGGCTAATAGAAGCTGAAATCCAAAACATCTGGACTCAGAGGGCACCAGTGTGGAAGAAACTGTTAAAAAAACCCTTGGTATTCCCATTCACAATGTGGCATGTAATTGAGAAAAGGATGAATTTTAAAGGTGGAGTATTAGATAAAACATCGGAAAAGATTCATGTCTACCACAGAGATTAAATAAAGGAAAAATGCTGACAAGTGTATTTCATTTCAAGAGAACACATTTGTTGCATACCGTACTGTTGTGCAAGAGTTTTGTGACACACTCAATGCATGACTCCACATGTGAAGGTTTGGTTCACAACCCTGATATAGTATCTAACCACTGTTTTATGAGAGAGGATGAACGAGTGTAACAATGTATGATAAAATGGGCTGGGAAATGTAGATATAATATTCAGATTGACAAGAGGAAACGTGCTAAAAAGAACTAAGACTTACTTTCTGCTAACATTTTAAAGAGAACTTTTGAAAAATGATGTATCCTTGGTACATGATATCTGAGAAACTCTCTGAAATGTATAAAGATGTTAAGAGTGTGTGTTGGAAATGTGGTCAATGTGAAGGGACTTTAGATGATCATTTCCCAAATAATCATGGATGTTTAGTGCAAAATATGATTACTGCAGACTAGGACGCGGAACAATGGCTTCAAACTACAGGAAAGGAGATTCCACCTGAACATCAGGAAGAACTTCCTCACTGTGAGGGCTGTTTGGTAGTGGAACTCTCTCCCCCGGACTGTGGTGGAGGCTCCTTCTTTGGAAGCTTTTAAGCAGAGGCTGGATGGCCACCTCTTGGGGGTGCTTTGAATGTGATTTTCCTGCTTCTTGCAGGGGGTTGGACTGGATGGCCCGTGAGGTCTCTTCCAACTCTACGGTTCTATGATTCTACTGTAGTAACACTGCTGTTGTATGAAAATAGAAAAATGTAGAAATGCTGTTGAAGGAAAATGATGGCTGAAACTAATGGACTTGGCTGAAGTAGACTTTGTCTTAGGTGGATTAATTAACTTGTTTTACTTATTTCATTAGACTAAGACTAAGTATGCACCATTAAGCATACTGAGACTGGGCTGCATTGCCTCCAGGAATATGCCAAAGAGTCAAGGGATTGATTAGAAACCCCTTCTCCATTTCTTGACTAGCTATCATGAAATTCCATTGCAGGGCCTCCTTTCCGAGGTCAGAGTTAGCAAGATGGAATGTGGCAGGGGGAAAAAACAGAGCTGGAGTCCATGTGCCCTTAAGCAGCTTTCCAAGAGGAAGGGAATGTAGATGCCACACGGACTGTGTCTCCTCTCCAACCTCCTCCCTGCCGTTATTTCCAATGGATGGGATTCAGTAACAGGAGTTTATCACAGGAAGCAGACAAATTGCAGTTGCAATTCCTGGGACAGCAACATCTTTGGTTGGGACTTATCATGTGATTTCACTTCTCTCCTACCACTTTCTCAATGGGAGACAGACTAGAAAGTGTCTATTTTACAAACAGTCGATTAATGGTCTCCTTTTGTAATAGTAAATAACACCTCCCAGTAGTCTCCCACTGAAAAAGTGTCAGAGATATTGAAAATTAACTGTGTATTTTTAACTACAAAAATGATATACAAGCACTGAAAGAGTCTAAATGGTGCAATGACTGAGCAATACCAGCAAGTTGTTATTAGCAGGTGTGCCTGTGGTGTTGTTAGCCCCTGTGTGAGAAGAACTGAGCCTGCTAGGTGAGAGAAGTTGAGGTCTGTGGGTTTTGATTGATTGGGTGAGAGAAGCCCAGCTTGTGAGCAGAGAAGCCAAGAGTCAAAAACAAAAAACAAAGGAGTTGCTGTGGTCAATGTAAGCTGGTGATGTATGGACTGTTTGAAGTTGGAATCATCAACGAAAGAAGATAGAAGAAGATAAAGCCTTGAATTAATTAGGGGAAGATAAGGCATTGCATTTATGCCTAGTTAAGTTTGATGAACTTTATTTGTGTTAGAAGAAACCTTGTTTTGTAAATACTAGAGGTAGAAGTTTCCCCCTGACATTAAGTCTAGTTATGTGTGACTCTGGGGGTCATCTCCATTTCTAAGCCAAAGAGCCGGCGTTGTCCGTAGACACCTCCAAGGTCATGTGGCCAGCATGACTGCATGGAGTGCTGTTACCTTCCCCCCAGAGCAGTACCTATTGATCTCACATTTGCATGTTTTTGAACTGCTAGGTTGGCAGAAGCTGGGACTAACAGCGGGAGCTCACCCCATTCCCCGGATTCAAACCATTAGCCTTTTGTTTTTTATTGTGTTGTAAATACTACAATGGTGTTATTTTTTGTTACAAGAAAAAGCGTCCACAGGAAGTGAAAGACTGGTCTGTGTGTTTTTGTTCTTTTGGTCACTTGCTGGCTGATGCTGTTGGGTTATGCAGCTGTGGGTAGACTATACTACAATTCTTTTACGAAGATGGTCTTTTGTCCGTAAGCCCACTCGTCCAATAGAAATAACACCAGAAGAGAGTGATTCCACTGTTATCATGCTGTAATTGTAATTTGCCTACTTTGCATGATATATTCCCTCCCCAATGAAATCAGATCAGCCCCTTCTCTCCTGACCTTCAGGAAAAAAACTTAAGACATGGCTTTGGGACCAAGCCTTCAACCAGCAATTGGAGCACTGCAATAATGATTATGAATTAATGTGACTGACAAATGGAGAGGCCTTGAGTTATAATTTGAATTTGTGTGATTTTAATTGTATTTGCTTATTTTATGGACTTATATATGTTGGCATCGAATTGCTGTCTGTTGTAAGGCTGCCCTGAGTCCCCTTCAGGGTGAGAAGGGCAGGGTACAAACGTGGAAAATAAATAAAAAAATATACTCCCTTGCTAAAAGGGCAAAGGTCAACCACTGTTCTCCTTTGACTTTAACATTGGCTGCCAACATGTTAGTGTGTAATGCAGATGCAAGACCAATTTGAATCTGTATAACTTCTTTTTTGGATTACTGCAGAAGTTGGAATCCTTTTATTTGCTCTATGACCAAAATACCCCGTAAATCCACCATTTTCTACTGTTTTCCCCTGAAATTGCCATGTCATTGTTGGTGGAGAGTGGGGGACATCTAAAAAGTGTCTAAATATGGCCCTATAAGCCAGACACACAATGGTGACATTATCTCTTAGGACACTAAAGTACACAGAAATCTATAATAAGTATAGAGATACAGTTGTCTATTACTAACTGATATACCGGATAGACCACTGGTAACAGACAAATTGTAATTCTTACAGGCGCATGAATAATGCAGAAATGAAAACTGTTTACAACATTACAACAAACATTATATTCATGTTTGTATGTTTTTTCAATAACAGATAAGTATGTTCAGTATCTGAGTACAACACTTAGTTTCCAGTATTGTCCCACATAAATAAAAGTCTTAGAAATGCATGGTGAAAGGAATAAACAACTGATGATTTCTTCTGTAAACTGTAGATCACACTTCGGAGACTTCACTATTGTCTGTTTTGCCTTAGGAATATGGCCAGATACTTCTCAGATATCCCCTGCTCTCCATTGGTCATAACATGGAGAGGCAGTAAATGATGAAAAAAGATGGTTTTACAGGTAAAGAAAACAATAGATGTGGTTTGGTTCCACCCACCATTTTCTTCTTGCCAGTCTTGGCCATTACTTAAGTTGTAAGTGGTATGAAACTTCATTAAAGATTGAATATGTTATTTTTAAAAAGCTCATCTATTTTACATTTGCACAATTTTCAGACAACTGCTTGGCTTCTTTTCATCCAATTTAGATATTCTATTACAATGCCTCCCCTTGGTTAAGTCATTAGAAATTGAGACCCCAGAGAAAAATATCAGATGACAATGGAGGTGATATCTGACATTAACCAAATGCCATACTTTTTGACAGAAGCATTTAAATTAATCTTACAGTGCAACATGAACAGAGTCAATTTTCTAGAAAATGGGAAAATACAAGAAACAGTTTCTTGACATTTTGGTTATGATTTCAAGTCACAGAGAACATTCATAAAACCCTTTGTGCCCCTCCCCCAATTGATATGGTGTGCCAGTGTTTTTATGTTTATCATATTTTTTTTTCAAATCCTAGTTCATGCCTGAGTATTAAGTTATTTGATGAAATGCATGCTTAAACTTATTTTTCTCACATCATATCAAAGGATGAGATCTGGAAAACACATAGATACATTATGACAAGACAATGTCAATTTTTGTTTGATATGTGTCTCACAAATGTGGTCAGATAAGGAAAAGGTTGCATGTAATGCCCACAAATAGCCAATTTAATTTGGATTATTTTCTCTAAATATAACCTTGGCATCTGATTTGTAGACTATTTTTTTTCTGTGAGACAATTTACCAAGCCTCATGCAAGAAAAGCATAATCAAAGTATCCCTGACAGATGGCCATCCAGCCTCTGTTTGAAAGTTTCCAAGGAAGGAGCTTCCACCACACTCTGAGGAAGAGAGTTCCACTGTTGAACAGCTCATGCAGTCAGGAAGTTCTTTCTAATGTTCCGGTGGAATCTCCTTTCCTGTAATTTGAACCCATTACTCCTATTCCTAGTTTCAAGTGCAGCAGAAAACAAGACTGCTCCCTCTTCCTTATGAAACCCTTTCACATATTTATACGTGGCTATCATGTCTCCTCTCAACCTTCTCTTCTTCAGGTTAAACACACACAGTTCTTTTAGACGCTCCTCATAGGGCATGGTCTCCAGACCTTAGATCATTTCAGTCGTCCTCCTCTGAACACCTTCCAGCTTGTCAATATCTCTTTTGAACTGTGGGATCCAGAATTGGACAAAGTCTTCCAGGTGAGGTCTAACCAAAGCAGAATATAAGGGCACCATGACTCCCCTTGATCTAGACACTATACTCCTTTTGATGCAGCCCAAAATCCCATTGGCTGCATCACACTGTTGGTTCATGTTCAACTTGTCTGTGAAAACTCCAAGATCTTTCTCACATGGACTGTTGTCAAGCCAGGCATCACCCATCATATATCTTTGCATTCTATTTTTTCTGCCTAAGTGTAGTATCTTATATTTATCCTTGTTGAAATTCATTTTGTTAGTTTTGTCACAGCGCTCTAATCTGTTAAGGTCATTTTGAATTCTGATCCTGTCCTCTGGAGTATTAGCTATCCTTTCTAATTTGGTGTCATCTGCAAATTTAATAAGTATTTCCATGTTGCGTCAGCTCCATTGGCTGCCAGGTAGCTACCGAGCACAATTCAAAGTGCTGGCTTTGGCCTATAAACGGCCCTGGCTCAGTTTACCTGTCAGAATGCATCTCCCTCTATGAACCACCATGGATATTAAGATCTTCCGGGGAGGCCCTGCTCTCGGGTCCACCACAATCACAGCAGAGATTGGCGGGGACGAGAGACAGAGCTGTTGTGAATGAGTCTTCTGAGGCTGTGAGTGATAATGGAGGGATTAGGAGAGGAAGGAAGAACCCTCGCGAGGAGGGCTCGCTGGAAGATTTATACAGGAAGAGAATCAGGGAGATTAACGAGGAGTCTTCTGAGGAAGATTCATGTGGGGACTTGGGAGGGGATCTTGAGCTGGAAATGGATGCTGAGGAACCAGTGGTGACAGAGGAAGTTGGCATAGATTGGGCACGGGCTCCGGAGGATCTTGGGGAGGAATCTGGGTCCATGGATGCTGTAAATGCTAGAGAGACTTGGGTATCTTCAGAAGCAGATCCCACATGGTCTGCCTGGAGAAATGAGGGTAGTTCCACAGGTGTGGATAGAATTGGGTGTGGGCAGGATGATCTTGACTCTGATGAGGAGTTTGGGATGCCTGATCCAAGGGCGTTGGCTGTTTGGAGCTCTGATTCTGATGAGGAGTTTGGAACACTTGATCCAAGGGCGTTAGAGGTTTGGACGCCCAAGGAAACCTAAATAAATTGGGGATGTTGGGTCACTATGCTTTGCGTGTGGCAAGGTGTTGCTGGGCGCCATTGGGTTTTCTGTACGTGATTCTGAAGACTGGCTTGGGACTTTGCAACAGATGTAAGTTTGATCCGGGTTATTTTGCAACGGAGGGCTGGAATTCTGTGGGTTTCCCTGGACTGCACTGTTATTACTGTTTTGCATTAGCTGCTGTTCGCCTCCGTTGTCTTAGCTCTTTGTGCCATTCCATGACGTGGACCTTCTTGTGATGACTTCACCTCTTGGACCTTGGACTGGAACTCAATTCGGCTTATCTCTTTGCTCCCAAACTCGGCTTGGCGTTGTTCCTGTCTTTGTGGCTGTCTTCTGTTGCTGACTACTGGCTTTGTTTCCGACCCTGACGTATTCTCCTTATCCCGACTTCGGACCGGCTTGACTACGTTACAGCATTCTGCTCCTTTAATTCCTGGCTCGGCGTTTGCAGCGGTTTGCCACTAACTCTTCCGTGTCTTCCAGTTTTGCTTGTTTTTGCTGCTCATAGCAAAGAGCTTTTTAGCCCGGTTTGGGTTCTTGTTTCAGTTTGGAATCGCTGTTGTACTTCTGGGTTTTGGGAAAGTTTTTGGGGCTTCATAACTGTTTGCCTTTGTTTCTTTTGCCATTTTAAGCCCGTTTTGAGCTTTTGGGCTGAATTCAAGTATTCTATGTTAAATCCGGATTATATCTCTGGTTAATCTGGATTATATGCCAATTAATGCTTTTGGTGTTTTTCCTGCTTTGACTGCTTAATAACACTGAAGATTAAGTGTTACAAGTCTCTGTTAATTTACTGAACTATTTTTGGAAGATTACTTTAATAAACTATATTTTGGCTCTCAGTTGACGTCTGACCTTTGACAAGAGCCTTCTCAGTGATTCCTCCCTGGCTATGGAACTCTCTCCCTAGTGAGATTAGATCAGCACCCTCCCTCCTGTCCTTTAGAAAAATGATAAAGACCTGGCTGTGGGACCAAGCCTTTGGGACAGTGCAATGAGGCAATAATAGGAAGCCTATTCTGCTGACCAGAGCCAGAATGGTGTCCTGAGCTGGTTTAAACAGCTGATTTTAAAGTAGATATAACTGATTTTAATGTTCAATGTTTTTAAAGTTTCTGTATATTTATAATTATTTTATGTCCCAGCATGGAATGCTTGCCATATATATGTTGTGCTCCGCCCTGAGTCCCCTTCAGGGTGAGAAGGGTGGAATATAAATGTTTAAAATAAATAAATACTCAATTTTAACCTTTATCCAGGTAATTAATAAAGATGTTGAACAGAACCAAGGACCAAGCCCTGCAGCATTCCACTAGTCATTTATTTCTAGGATGAAGAGGAGCCATTAGTGAGCACCTTTTGAGTTCAATTACTTAACCAATTACAGATCCACCTAATAGTAGTATTGCCTAGCCCACATTTGACTAGTTTGAATGCAAGAAGGTCATGGGGAACTTTGTCGATGGCGTTACTGAAATCAAGATAAGGCCTTATTGAATGCAAGTTATTGATTTCAGTATCAGTATCTTGATCATAACAAACAATATGTCATAATGGGGAAAATTCAGAAATCTGGATAATTTATTATTTCAGGACAGTGATAAACGAGGTGAAAAGTACAAATTCCAATATAAGTCCTCTTTCCCATCTTTTTCTTGAAAATCCATTCATCCTGTCTTTCTACTTCTTGTTCTTAAGCTAAGAGGTCTTCTTTTATTCCATGACTGCTGAGTTTGCTCAGGTGTCTTTGGTAAAGAATATTGTCAAAAATGCTTTGGAGAGTCCAAGTAGGTCCTCCCAGACCTTTCAGCTTCTTCTCTTCCATTTGCTCAGTCCAAGGATAGAGACCCACTGCATCTAGGATTAGTATAATCTATATATAAAAGAGTGATGGCATCAGGGCAGCAGACAAAACAATGAAACTACAGGCCCCTCAACTTCAAAATTTGACAACACAACCCATCATTCACAGCTCTAGGTTGATACAACAAAAAGAAAAGAAAAATAAAATCCTAAATACAGGGAGAGGAATAATAGTTTTTATCCAATTGCTGCCAGTTTGAAGGCTAAGCTCCGCCCACTTGGTCTCCTAGCAGCCTATTCAGCCCAGGGGACAGGCACAGTTAGGCCTCACTTAGGCCTCTTCCACAGATTATCAGATTTTAACTGGATTATATGGCAGTGTAGACTCAAGGCCCTTCCACACAGCTATATAACCCATTTAGAATCTTATATTATCTGCTTTAAACTGGATTATCTTGACTCCACACTGCCATATAATCCACTTCAGTGTGCATTTTATCCAGCTGTGTAGAAGGGCCCTCATATAATCCAGTTCTAAGCAGATAATATATACAATATAAAGTAGAGTCTCACTTATCCAACATAAACAGGCCGGCAGAGCGTTGGATAAGTGAATATGTTGGATAATAAGAAGGGATTCAGGAAAAACTGATTAAACATCAAATTAGGTCATCATTATACAAATTAAGCACCAAAACATCATGTTATACAACAAATTTGACAGAAAAAGTAGTTCCATGCACAGTAATGCTATGTAGTAATTACTGTATTTACAAATTTACCACCAAAATATCACAATGAATTTAAAACACTGACTACAAAAACATTGACTACTAAAAGG
The DNA here is from genome assembly GCF_035594765.1 of Anolis carolinensis. Taxonomy (NCBI): domain Eukaryota; kingdom Metazoa; phylum Chordata; class Lepidosauria; order Squamata; family Anolidae; genus Anolis; species Anolis carolinensis. Next base: position 56,891,369 of record NC_085842.1, on the reverse strand, counting down.
CAGACTGCGTTGGATAATCCAGAACATTGGATAAGCGAATGTTGGATAAGTGAGATTCTACTGTAATATGAAATAATTACTGTGGTAATCCAGTCCAACCCAATTCTGCCATGGAGGACACAATCCAAGCACGCCCAACAGATGGCTACCCAGCCTCTCAATAATAATAATAATAATAATAATAATAATAATAATAATAATAATAGCAAGAAGAAGAAGAAGAAGAAGAAGAAGAAGAAGAAGAAGAAGAAGAAGAAGAGGAAGAAGAAGAAGAAGAATATCATACAATCCTAAGGTTAGAAGACACCCCTAAGGATCATCCAGTTCAACTTCCTTCTACCATGCAGGACGACACAAATCAAACACTCCTGACAGATGGCCATCCAATATCTCCACAATAATAATAGAAATCGAATCATACAATCAGACAGTTAGGAGAGACACCTAAAGGCCATCCAGTCAAACCCAATTCTGCCATTGGACAAAACAATCCAAGCACTCCCAACAGCCAGCCTCTCAACACTAATAATAATAATAATAATAACAACAACAACAACAACAACAACAACAACAACAACAACAACAACATCATACGATCCTAAGGTTTGGAGCGACCCCTAAGGATCATCCAGATTAACTTCCTTCTACCATGCAGGAGGACACTATCCAAGCACTCCTGACAGATGGCCACCCAGCCTCTACATAATGATGATGATGATGATGATGATGATGATGAACATGATGATAAATAATAATAATAATAATAATAATAATAATAATAATAATAATAGAAGCATAGAATCCTAGAGTTTGCAGAGACCCCTAAGGGCCATTCAGCCCAACCCTTTCTACTATGCAACAGGACACAATCCAAGCATTCACAACACATGGACAACGTATAAATACTATACACTACTACACAGGGACATAGACCCCCTCTACCCTCACCACTTACACAGCACACAAACAACCAAATGCATACTAAACATAAAGACAACCATACGACAGACATTCAATACCACCACTACCTCAACAATTTCTCACCAACACCACCAGACAACGCCACAGCACCGTGTGGCCGGGCACAGCTAGTATGAATATATAGGCTTCTAATATCACTTAAGATATCTAATTGTTGGATTGTTGGTGGTGAAGAGCATAACAGTGAAAAGAGTGTGTCAGTATCATTAGTTCTGAGCTTCAAACTGGTACCCAGATTTCTGAAGGAAGCCTGCAATTGGCATTACTGTTTGGTTCTGCTTCAAATAGAAGTGAGTTTGAAGAATTAATTTCAGTTGGGTGATGGAATGTAAAGGGAGATGCACTGAAACATTATCAAAGGCATTCAATTCAAAAAGAAAAGAGAAAGGTAAGGGGAATCAATATGCCTTTCCAAAAGTAATCACTGAAAAAGAAGTCAAACAGTAGGCCTTACATTGTAGTAAGACACTGCTGGAAACTAAATAGATTTCCTTCCACTTCCATTTTATTCCTTTGCAACTGGAAAGAGACAATGACCAGAAAACAAATGGCACTAATGTGGCTGAATGAATGCTGAAATATTAAATTCCTTCACTGATAGCCTAAGCATGCAGGAAATAAGAAGAAGCAGGCTTAAGAAACACTGTGAAATTAAACTTTATAGGATTATGTCTACAGAATATGCAGTAGCTGCCACATTGAATAAATGTATGTTTTTCATTATATTTTTATTGAACATTTAAGGCACATTAAAGACCAAAGAGCCATCAAAGAAAAAGAAAGGGAAACTTATTAGATTTAGCAGGTAATCACATCAGTTTTTATGTTTGGGTATATTTTATGAAAAGAAAGGAAGATGTACAGTAGCAGTCCACCTGGGCTCTTCAATAAGCTATTTTTCCTTGGGCAAAATATTAATAGATGTTTTGCTAGGCATGTTTTTCTAATGCATGCACATTTTGCCTTTTTATTATACATTCTTACAAGCAGGCCCATTTCCCTTTGCGGCAATCTAGTACAAATCACTGGGAAAATATATCACTATTTTTCTTCCTAATATGTGGGCATTGCATTCTCTCCCTGTCTTTCTCTCTCTATGTGCGTGTTTGTGAAACACGCAGAAATAGCAGAAAACTATTACAGAAATAACTAGTAGGGTCACTTTAATTTGGTACCTAGTACTCAAAATTTCAATAATCAAGTGGCAGTGTTTCAATAGCTGTCAAGTCACCCTCAATGTATGATTATGCCATGAGAGACCTCCAATCTCCCTGTTATCAATTCAAGCCCCTTCTACGCTGCCATATAATCCAGATTATCAAATCAGATAATCCACATTATCTACTTTGATGTGTTGTCGAAGGCTTTCATGGCTGGAATCACAGGGTAGTTGTGTGTTTTCCAGGCTGTATGACCATGTTCCAGAAGTATTATCTCCTGACGTTTTACCCACATCTATAGCAAGCATCCTCAGAGGTTGTGAGGTATATGGGAAAACTAAGAAAGGAAGGTTTATATATCTGTGGAAAGTCCAGGGTGAAAGAAGAACTCTTGTCAGTTGGAGGCCAGTGTGAATGTTGTAATTAATCACCTTAATTAGCATTGCATAGCATCATCTCCTGGCTTTTTCCTACATGGGGGAATCCTTTGTTCAGAGTCATTAGCTGCCCCGATTGATTTATGTCTGGAACTCCTCTGTTTTTAGAGTGTTGGTCCTTATTTACTGTTCTGATTTTTGAGTTTTTTAATACTGGTAGCCAGATTTTGTTCATTTTCATGGTTTCCTCCTTTCTGTTGAAATTGTCAATGAGTCCCGCCCCCTCTTCTGAGTCCTCCATGTTTGCTGTCACCAGCACCAGGATCCCAGTAGAAAACATCATTGCTAATGTCGAATCAGCAATTTACCAGCTCCCTGAGGAAGAAGCAGAGGAGGTAAGAATGGAAACAGCAAGGATCCTGAGAAAGGCAAAACTTCCCCCCAGCAACATAATGAGGAAAGAAAGACAGGCCATCAAAGATTTCAACTCAGATCCAGAAATCATCATTCTCCCAGCTGACAAGGGGAATGCCATGGTAATCATGGAAATAGAACAGTATACCATGCAGCTGTGGAAGCCTACATAGAGACCACCAAACGCAGTGCCCAGACACGAGTCAAAGAACATGAAAGGTACTGCAGGCTAACTCAACCAGAGAAATCAGCCATAGCAGAGCACGTGCTGAACCAACCTGGCCACAGTATATTATTTGAGAACACAGAAATGCTCGACCACTCCAACAACTATCATGTCAGACTACACAGAGAAGCCATTGAAATCCACAAGCATGTGGACAATTTCAACAGAAAGGAGGAAACCATGAAAATGAACAAAATCTGGCTACCAGTATTAAAAAACTCAAAAGTCAGAACAGTAAATAAGAAGCACCACTCTGAAAACAGAGGAGTTCCAGACATAAATCAAACAGGGGTAGCTAATGATTCTGAACAAAGGATGCCCCAGGCAGGAAGAAGCCAGGAGATGAAGCTATTCAATGCTAATCCAGGTGATTAATTACAACATTCATACTGACCTCTAACTGACAAGAGTTCTCCTCTCACCCTGGACTTTCCACAGATATATAAACCTTCCTTTCTTAGTTACTCCATACCTCACAACCTCTGAGGATGCCTGCCATAGATGTGGACGAAATGTCAGGAGAGAATGCTTCTGGAACATGGCCATACAGCCCGGAAAACATACAACAATCCTGGCGTGGTCCAGCCGGACCTGCGCGCCTCTCACCCACCCTCCCTCGCTCACTCATCGGCAGGAGCAGCGTTCCTTCTTCTCTGGCTGCAGGAGCAGAGGCAGCCAGAGCAACAAGGTGGGCCCAGAGCAAGGGTCCAGCCGGTGCTGGTAGGGAAGGGTTCACTAGCTCTCTGGGGCTTGCAAGAGGGAGAAAGGTCATATAACAATTCAAATAATGTTTAAATATACCCCAGTCTCCCTGCAAAACAGCAGGGACTGCGAAGTAGCGGGGGAACACTGTATAGCATGTTCATGACTGGAAGATTCTACAAGCTATCAATAAAAAATGAGTTTACCAAGCATTAGTTGAGACTGACCTTTATTTCATAAGAGAAATTGACATAGAGCTTTGATTCTCCTCATGGAGAAAAAAAGTGGGGTATGGATAAACACAATTTTAAAAAAATTGAAAAAAAGTTTGCGTTTTAAAGGCTATTTTAGGTATATTTATTATATTAATCTGTTTTTACCACACTGTACTATTTAATTGTTTTTTCAGTTTTGTATTGCACTTTTAAAACTTGACTAAAATTTGGCATTGTTAACTGCCTTGAGTCCCCACGGGGAGAAAGCTGGGGTAGAAATAAAGTTAATAATAATAATAATTTCACAAACAAGTTTGAAAAGTGAGAGTTTGTTTTTTGTTTTTTAGCTGCTGGCCAATGTAGAGATGTACATTTTTTCATTATTGGCATATTATATCTAGGTCATGTATGGCCAAAAGGATGACGAAAAAAGAGGCATATTTAACTTCTACACACATGTTCCGGAATATTAAAAAATGATATCATTGAGATCACAAGACAGTGAAATGCAGGAAATACAGGAAATGATAATTATGTACAATTATGTAAAGGATTAACGTTGTAACCATTGTGAAAGTAATGTCAATAAATATCTTAATACTGACAATTCACTGAGTCTCTGTAGTTTGATTAAAGCCTCATGATTGGAATGTACATATTGCAACAATGATTTTTTGTGTATACAGTTGCATTTATGGTGAGATATACCATATAGCTGATGCCAGGGGCAAAGGTTGATTTAATTTCTTTTAAAAAAAGAAAAAGAAAAGAAACAATCTTTTTTTAGGCTAGAAGCTATAAAACAGAACTTTTCAATGCAATAGTTTCATGCTAGATTCTCTCTTTGAAATTCTTTTGAATAACAATAGACACCTGAAGGTCAGAAGTCTCATGCCCCAAGAGATTGAGATGTTCTATTGTTGGTTTCGGAGTATTGCCCATCCTAATGTCAGTTTTTGTTCATTTATTCTTTTGTATAGAGAATCTGACCTATTTGTCCTGTGTTGAATGCAGAAGAGCATAGCTGCTAGATGATAGCACATGTCACAAGGGAAAATGAGTGGGTGAATGAACTCTTCATGTTATGGCTGACATTATCAGGTCCTCTAATAATGTTGGCAGAACAGAGATGTAAGCAGTTTTTGTATGGTTCTGTGGCAACACAGGCTCCCGTGTTTTGTCTACAAAAGTGATATGTAGCATTAAAAAGGGAGACTTTTGTTTTGCATGTTGTTCATATCCCAGTATGTTGAAACAGACTAGTTTGCTTTTGTTCATAATGGAAGACTGTCCCTTGCCATCATATCTCAGTCAAATAGCTGTTCATGTTACTGTTTTTTGTTTTTGTTTTTTGATGGGAAGTGACTGCTGCGGTGTAGAAATAGCTGGTCAGCTTTCTGTTGCACCTCATGTTGGCCTACCATGTTCATTCATAACCACTGTGTGCAGATGGCTGAATACAACCACATCTGGCTAAACTCAAGTCCTAAATTCAATTGGCAGTCCTAAATGGAGTTAGACCCATTGAATCAATTGCTGAATGGAAAGCCAACTTGTGTGATGCCTGTATTCTAGATGGGAATAGTAGTTGGGTGTATGTATTTCCTTCTCTTTTGTTTTTCTTTTCTCATCAGTCCATAATAGCTGTTTGGATACCCTTTGCCCATCTAAGAGACATATTCATAATTATGAACATGTAATTCTGCTTGTAAGCATATTAAGCACTATCTGTTGCCTTTGTGGGGTACTTTGTCTAGTAGACAATAGGAAAATTTAACTGAAATAATATCAGGACTGAAAGGTTTTTATATTTAATCCCATATGACTATCATTTAGGAAAGCCTGAAAATGTAAATCAGAAGCATCAGTAGTGTAAAGAATAACCGTAGTGCAACAGACTGGAAAGAAATTAGTCTTGCCAATCCATGACTATCTAGATTTCTGTGATTTCAGGATCAAAGCCTGAAAGCTAGTGAAACAAATTTTTGAAATTAACTTTATTTTAAAATTTTTAAAAATTAAATTAAAAGTAAAAAAAGAATAAAGAAAAGAAATATAGAGTAGAAACTCAAAAATGGCACACCAAAAAAGAAAAAGAAAAAGAAAGAAAGAAAGGAAGGAAGGAAAATAAAATAAAAAATAAAAAATAAATGACCTCTGATCTATCCTCACCCAGCCAAAACAACAACAAGAACAACAAGAACAAGAACAAGAACAACAACAACAACAACAACAACAACAACAACAACATAAGCTTCACCCTTTAGGCCTCCCAATTTTGACTCCTTTCTTCAACTTTTTCAAATTATTCTTCAAAACTCAAAATTGGCAAGTCCTTCTCTTTCTCATGCAAAAAGTTAACAAAAGGTTTCCAATCTTTCGATTTTTTCCAGTGTCCCTTCTTTTAGTAATCAGTAGGCATGGGCGAATTAATCAGAATCATTGTAACTCATAATAAAATCGTATGTATTCCGATTTTCGAATGGGGTTCTAACCTGTGATTTTGAAGCATTGGAGCCCATTCTTGTAATGGGCTCGTTATTTGTTCAGAAATAAAGCAATGCATTTTTGAAGCAACCAAACTTGGTTTTCAGGGAGGTGCAACCTAGCCTGGGCTTGCCTCCCTGACCAATTGCAGAGCACGTTCATGTAAGGGGAGGGGCTTGAACGTCCTCCTTGAAAAGCGCCTGTGCAAGCAAGAGTTCGACTGAACTCTTTCTCTTTTGCTGCCTGCCTGTGACTCAAATTGCCTGCCTGCCCTGGCAGTGGCTGTTGTTGTGGGGCAGGGCAGCAATTGAAAGAAGTTTTTCAAAGAAAAAGGTGGGAAAGGGGTTTTTTTCTTTTAAAATTATAAAATAAAGAAGCAGGAGAAGTAAAATAATGTTTTATTTTTGTGAAAATGGTGGGTGTTTGGGAGGGCAAAACTAATGATGCATTTTATTTTAAATTCAAGCATTAAGCAAGCAGCTTCAAGAAGCTTTTTTGGGGGGAGGGGGTAAAAAGTGGGGATGGTATCTTGTTGATATTAGGGGAAAGCTTAATTTTTGCGTGTTTGTTTGATTGGCCTTGGCCAACCTCCTCAAGACATTCCAAAGCCAAGTTCAGGGTTCAAATAAAGCCCTTGTCTCTCTTGCTTTGTGTGTATTGGTTTGTTTGATTGCAACTCCCATCACTCACAGAACCCAAATTAGCTGGGCTCCTTAAGTCTGGATCGCCTGGCAAAGTTTCTCTGGGTTCAAACAAAACCCTTGTCTCCCTTGCTTTGTGTGTGTTGGTTGGTTTGATTGCAACTCCCATTGCTCACAGAACCCAAATTAGCTGGGCTCCCTAAGTCTGGGGACCCCAGCCACGTTACACATAGCTGAATCCTTCTTTGGGTTCAAGTCACAAACTCTCAGCCCCCAAAAGCCCTGTGAAATGGAAAATAAGACTTTCAAGCCAGGAACAGATTTCCTTATTCTGAAGCCGATGGGCATCTGTTCGGAGTGGTTTGATGGTGTGCTATGATTTCTGTTCCTGGTTGATTATAACTGTCACTTCCTGATTGGTTCTGTCACAAAAACATGGCAAAACATGGTGCTATGATAGCACATTATGGTTTGCTGGGACACTGTCCACCAATTTCATGGAGTTTAAGCCACAAAAACAAAGTTTCTGAAGTAGAACAAGGACTTTCAAAGTAAAAACAACCCAAGGAAACAGGAAATAAGACTTGCAAACCAAGAACAGATTTCTGCAATTATTAAAAATGTTTTTTTTTATAAAAGCTATGAAAATTCACCAAAAAACACAAGATAATGGAAACATTCTGAAATTAGGTGGGCTAGGAGTGGTAAATATCTTCTACCACTGTAGCCAGTTTGATTAGGATAACTCAAAAAATGAGGGCAGAAGAGTCCTCTAAAGTCCCCCTCCCTGAAATTGACTACAGGGAGGATCTATTGTTCACCTCTCCAATGTTCTTCTCTTTCTCTTCCTCTTCATCTGTCATGATGAATGAATGCATAAAGGAAATAAAATTATTTGGGACTGCTTTCAAAATAGGTAACTGACAGCTGAAAAGTACTGTGAGTTTTCTCTCTCCAGATAACAGGTAGTTACTTCAACACCATTTTTATAAAGTGTAGACCTTTGTTCTTTGATGAAATGTTATCCAATCCAGTATAATACCAGTGAAAATATCAGGGAAGAAAAGAGCATTGCTGTTGTGACTCCTTCTCCCTATGGCCAGGGACAATATACACTAATCAGTATATTTCTGCTTGCTTTAAGAACAAGACAGTTGTGATAAAGTAGCCTCGTGAAAAATTCCATAGTACTATAATTTCTTACAGTTATGCTTCAGTTAACAAAATTTGTGTGTTCCTAGGCATTATCTTCTTCTTCTTCTTCTTCTTCTTCTTCTTCTTCTTCTTCTTCTTCTTCTTTATTTATACCTCGCCTTCCTCCCTGTGGGAACCAAGGTGGCTAACACTCCACACTAAACAAGTTAGATATTCAGTTGGAAATTTGGTACAATAGGCAGAAATAACATGGAGAATTCCTGTCCCACAAGATAAAATAGCAACAGTTCAAGCATACTTTTTTTCAAAAGTAATGATATGCATAAGTGAAATGAGTAAGTCAAGTAAGGTATGCCATTCGTAAATGGATAAATTCCCATTGAACCTTCTAGATACCACTTGAAAACTTTGTAAGTGGGTGTGCCAATAGGTAGGTATAAAAGGACTCCAGGAGTTTGAATTCATACCAGAAAATAACTTGGAATACTTCTAGAACATGGCCATACAGCCCGGAAAACATACAACAACCCCAACTTGGAAACATTTAACACTTATTACTACTCTGAGGTGTAATAAGCTCAGTCCTTGACACAATAGCTTGTTGAACTAACCTAAAATAACAAGAAAACACACACACACACACACACACACACACACACACACACACACACACACACACACAGAAACTTGGCCATTGGCTGTGGGAAGGTTGAACTACCATGACTAAAAAGCAGTATTTTCCCCCACTGAACTTACTTCTTAGTTTTCCCTTCCAGCTAAAAGTTGTCTATGTAGGAAAGTAGTGAAAAGGTGCAATAAACTCATTAGGAAAGTTAATTGCAATCTTTAATAACATAGCACCCATTTTCTCATTAAACTTTGTAAATACTTGATAGTCTACATTACGCTTCTATGTACTACTTTCTTAGCTGTTGCCAAACAAATTATGAAAGGAAAACAACAGCAGAAAGGTTTTAATACATGTCACATCCATGTTAATTGAACTGGAGGGGAATGTTTTGTGAATAAGTATGCAAATAGATTTTATAAATCATCATGTTAAAATCTGATTAGATATCTAGGAAGAATTGAACAGAATGGTTAAACAAGTTTCTGTTACAGTGAAAATGCTAACATTCTTTCTTGTTTTGCTTTCATCTTAATTAGTATTTACAGATGTAAATATATGGGAGGACATCATGGTTTGTTTTGCACCCAACTTTTTAATTATATTTCAATCCACCCTCTAAAACCTTTGCATTAAACACAAATTCATTATATTTCCAATATTATTTTAAGTTTTTGCTACACTAATTGCCATATGAAAACTTTGTGATGTGTTTAGATCTTTTGTGTCTTCTCTCTGCCCCATAAAAATGTTCAGCTGGTGATTAAAATGCATAGCTGTTGAAAGTTCAAAAATAAATAGCAGCACAAAAGATCTTTGTGATGAACCACCTCCACATAATTAACAGTGCTCCTGACCTCCCTTTAGCTGGCCTTGGCAAAGTTTGTTTTCTTGATAACCTGGGACATAATGACCAACTTGGGAAATAATGAGATCAGACACAGAAATTAGGATGTAAAAACAACCCATTTAATTAACTGAACCTATTTATTATTTTCTTCTTGAGAGATGCTATAAAGATGAGGAAGAGTTGAGGCAGGTCTCCTCCCAAACCTCCTTGGCAAATTTTCTTGGATGAAAACACATGAGCCCCAGGGTGAACCCAAAACTTGTGTTGCTCCTTTAGCCAGGCAGTATCTAGAAGGCCTACCTAAGGTTTCCTCCTTCCCAAGTCCCTTGACATAAGGTTGGAGATGTGTCCTCAGGATAACCCTGAAGAAAGCCTCTTTTCCCATCTTTAATCCAATGACCTAAAGAGATAGTTTTAGAGTTCTCTCTTCAAGCCAAAAGGTGTGTGCCATCTCCCACAGTTTCTGGAAGTAATATTTAAGCTATTTAAGAATCCACTGACAAGCACTCACAAAATCTCTGACCTGCTACTGCCATTATGGTGTCATTTTCATCTTATAAGGACCTAATGAATGAATGAATGACCTCCATTCATCCATATAGGTTGATAGTGCATTAACTTCCATGGCTCAATGCTGTGGAATCATGAGATTTGTGGTTTGGTGAGACACCAGCAGTCTTTGACAAAGAAAGCCAATGATCTTCTAAAACAACAGCTCCCATGATCCCATGGTATTGAGCTTTACCAGTTAAAGTACTATCAAACTGCATTAATTCTATAGTGTAGATGCATCCCACATCACCTCCATTATCAACTCCCCGGTTCAGGTCTAGCAACCTCAGGGCAACTGCTTCCTTGATCTAGTCTCTCCTCCATTAGCCTTTCTCTTAGCGTAATGCCTTCCATTTTGCAGAAATGAGTCATCTTATAATAGGTACAAAGTATGATAGCCTCATTTCAGCTTCTAAAGTGAGTTCATACTTGATTTATCTAGGGCTCATTATTGGATTCTGAACCAAAACAAATATCAGGTCTTTAACCTACTTGTCAGGGGGTCACTTCAAAAACAATTCACAATTATTGGCAAACCGATCCTTCCATCTACTGGCAGGAACATTGTTTGTGCTTTCCCCCAGGTGTTTGAATGGCATGATCCGACTTGCTAACAGAGAAAATGAAACACTCTTATCCCTTTGGATTGGTTTAAAAGATGCAATTATCTGCAGAAATCATTGGCTTTGCAGAGAACTGCAAAGTTTCATTGTTTCTCAGAGGACTCCAGAACACATTTTAAGCCAAATAATTGCCATTTTCTAATGTGTATAGATTTAAATACAAGATTGATTGTTGCCTGAAGGGGAATGGGGTGCCATCAGTCAATCAGCTGGATTTGCCTGAAGCTTTGAGAGAGTGAGTCAGGCAGAGGGAAGATATATGACTGTGAGTGGGTAGAGAAGGAGTCGCAGCTGACTCACAATACCTTAGTGATGCACTTCCTTCTAAAATAACCCTGGTTCTCTTTGTTATATTTTCAGAGAATGCAAAAGTTTGGGCAGGTTATCTCTCACGTTTGGGATGAGTAATGAGACATAATTGCATTATTAGGAGGACCCTAGCTGTAGACCTATAGGGGACCTATCTTAGATTTACATTTCTATAAAGAAATATCTATTTAGCATGTCTCAAGACTGGCAACAGAGCTCATCTTGTCTTAGGAACCCATACAAGAAACCATTCATGCATTAAAAATTGCTGCATTATTAAATGTACATGCATTTTTAAAATGTGAAGAATTCAACTTTAGCCAATGTGGAAAATGTGGCATACTATGTATGTATAAATTAGTAGAGGTGTCTCACAATTTGATATATAACTTGGATAGAATAAACTTATTTACTGGATATTGGGAAGCACAACAAGAATGAAACTAATAGATTTTCATACTCTAATGGCCAACTACACAGCACCTAAAACACGAAAGTTACCAGGTTAAAAAGGAGGGTGGTGGCTAAATGATGCTACCAGTAAATCTGCACTGATTTGCTGCAAAGGACAAAAAGCACATTGTAAGAGGGTCCCCTTTAATCCTAATTCCAGCCAGAAAATGCATATATTCGCATCACTGTATATTCCTTCCTCACCCCTGTGGAGAGTGCTCCAGCACATGTCCGCTTTTAGAAAGCAGGAAACAGCTGACCAAGTGATTGAGTTGTGAAATGGACACACAGCTGATTTAAAAAAGTATGAACGGAAAGCAATTAGAACTCTCTGAAACTCTTTACTTTAAACTTTATTATGTTAAACAGAACTTGAATGAACAATTGGGAGAAGGGAGAAATCCAGCAGAAGTTTTTTTAAAAAAAAATCGCTCCATTATGTGCTGAACCTTATATGCGCACATGTGTATCTGTTTATATTTACATTTAGATAGTCACATGTGTGCATATACGGTCCAGAGCACAATGGAGTGCTTTTTTTTCTTTTTAACTTCCAGCGGATGTCTCCCATCTGCCCTCCATCTTGTTCAAATACAGAGAAAGCCTGTGAGGATGGCGGGGAAAGAAATCCCGGGATCCACAGGTCTGTGTGGGGACATGTTCTCAGGTCCTGGGTTTTGTTGTCTTCCATTTAAAATCCACATTTTCATGCTGTCTGGAAGCACCCTTTGTGAGGAGAAGCTGATCTATTTGTTTAACTCTGCTAGGGAAAAGTATTTTGCAATCAATGGGCCATAGAGGTCTTGTCACAGACATTTCTGTAAGTTCTGGCCTCACGTCAAGATTGTAGATAGCACATCTCTTCCCCCAACAAAATTTGAAAAGCACATTTCTAAAGGTCTGCAGGGGTCAAGGTTCTCCTACTGAACACCATTTAGGGTTTGCCCACAACGTATTCTGTTCAAGGATTGTATTTTTTAGACATTGGTTTATTTTTGAGAAATGGAGGATTTCATCAGATGGAGCTGGGGGAAACAGGAAAAAGTGAGTGAAATTGTCTTCTTTGCATGTGGAATCATCTTCTTTGCATAGTATTCCATCTTTAAAGAAGAATGAGAACTTACTTACCCCCATCTCACAGGATCACCTCCTCCCAGCTCAACAATTCACTTAGAGGAGGTAGGAGGCATCATTCTACAATATTTCTGTCAATGGGCTCTCGCTTCCAATGCCCTAATTATTGGGGAAATAGGACGTATTGTTCGTAAGGCAGACACTATTTCTCTCCATGAGCTCTTTTACTCTCCCTCCCAATGCCCTTACCCTCAAAGAGACAGGAGGCATCATTCTTAAGGCAGACCTTTTTCTGTAGGCTCTTCTTTCCTCCCATCCACTTACTCTCAAGAAGAAAGGAAGCATCATTCTTAAGGCAGAGTTCCCTCCTCTGGGCTCCTTTCCTTCTAATTTCATTATTCTCAATCGCGGAAGTCCAAAACAAAGTTAAAAAGCTAGCAGTAGTTCAATTTAGAAAGCCAACATTACTATGAAGGAAAAATGACAGGAAAAAACAAAGTGGTGATATTTTGATATTTCCAATGATTAACTTAATTAAACAAATTTATCATGCCAGGCTCATGAAGCAGGATTTTGGGGGAGAAATGTCAATGCTTGATAGGAGACCACCCATAGGATCACCCAGTACTGCATATCACTGAGACAATTCAACATGGGCAACATGGGCAAATCCCATCCCATGTGTTTTCCCACTCTTTCTCCTGTTTCCACACAAATATGAGTTCAGAAGACAATTGCTCCCTGTCTCCTGTCTCTGCCATTTCTTAACACTTCTAAAACAGTTCCCTGACAAAAGCATAATGGATATCGGATGGAAGTATATTTGTGTGAGATCCAGTCTTAGTTTATAGCCTAGCTCCATCTCCATAGCTCCCTTATGACCTCATCACAAAGGGCTAAATTCGATGGCCAGTGCTGGTTTACCCTAGGTCATCCACGGATCCCACCAGCTCCTATCAAATGATGCTGGTGGGACTCCATGGGTGAAGGAGGCGGAGCTGGTGTATGCCACCGTCACAACAACATGGCAGTCTTCCCGTGTTACCATAGGAAGCCATTGGGGGAAGCCGCATAATTGATGCTTTCCCCCATAGGATCGCCCTTAACTAGCTGGGGGATGTGGGGTGTGGGCTGCCAGGGGACATGGGCCAGATCCATCCACCTTTCTCAGCAGCTCTGAGTGAACAGAAAAGGGGATGAAAGTACTGGTTTGGATTGGAACCACTCATGTTATTTCAACTCATCCTGAAGTGTGGGCTGCTCTAGAGTTTCAGCAAAACTCAAGAACATTCTGCAACATTGCTTAATGCAGGATTTAAAAAGCTTAGCTTGATTTACCCTGCATTAAGGATTGGCAGTTCCCAGATGTCATCTGGACATCCAGGTTGAACCTCTAGTCTACTTCAGGATAAATGGCTCATGTGGAAAAGTCCACAGAAGGATATGCAAGTTGGACTAATTTATGCCTGTATCTTTTCACAACTCTGGTATCACTATTCATCTTTGATTTGCCTGACAAGTTTTAATTTGTTAATCAATTGGCCTGGATAGAGTAGGACAGGGCCTCCCACTTCATCTCTTCTTTCCAATATGGTTTTATGATCCCATTACTAGCTTTTCTCAGCACTGGAGACCATCTGTTTTGCCATTTGTGACATTCATTCTCTGCAGGCAGCAGCTAGTTTGGAGACTCTTTTGAAGTGATGGTAACTAATTCAGCACATGCAAGATGTTTGCAGGCTGAGTGACGAATCTGAGTCAAGTTGTCCTCTGGCACTAAATCCTTACTGTATCGCAGGCTGCACAAACCTTAAGTCTCCCACTTAATTGCCCTCGACTCTGAAGTTTCAAAGATAGTGGGATTTAATCAGTGGGAACTCTATTCTAAATTTTTCTTCAAGCATTAGTGCTGTGCAAAGGGATGCCAGCTCTGAGAATCAGCTAGCTGACAATTGGTTTGTATAGACAACTGGAAAAAGACTAACACTGCAGGCTATTGTACTATAAAGCTAGAAGTACAGTATTGCAGAACTTCAATAAAGATAATAATTCCAGTAATTTGCTCCTTAATCCCAGCCCAAGACATAAAGTATACACTAGTAACTTGTATTTCACAAATTCACATTATAAAATGAGTAACCTAATAAAGTACTCCAGCTGTCTGCTGTTGGTGCACATTTTAACTTGCTACATTCTTTTCAAAATTAGCAGCATTTCCCAACAATTTCAAGGAAGATAATATACAGTGGAAGGCATGTAGCTGGGGGGGGGGGGGGGTTGAGAGGCTTCAGCTCCCCCCCCCCCAAAAAAAATTCTCAGGGTGGTCCGTGAGAAGGCCTTACTGGTACATGGCACGGTGGTGTCCTTGTCCGCACCTGGGCCCATGGCACACTCTCTTGCCTTTTCGGTACCCCTGGTTTCAGCTTTCAGTGTTGGGAGAGGAAGGAGAGTGCGCCGACAGCCCAGGCGCCAAAGAGGATGCTGCCGCACCACAGACCAAAAAGTATTCTAAACATTTTGTTAATGAAAGCAAATAAATAACATTTATTATTTAAATTGTGATGTTTATTCATATCATGATCTGATCAACATGCTCAATATATCCCATATGCATGGGGGTATTGGGATAATGATACAAAAGGTTTGCTAGGGTAGATCCTTTCTCACTCAGGCTCAGCCCCCCCCCCCCCCCAAATCAAAATCCTGGCTATGGGCCTGTACAGTGGGATTTTGGTGTCTTCTAGAGATTGGTTCCAGCACTCTCTATGGATAGCAAAATCCATGGATGCTCAAGTTCCATTATATAAAATGGCACAATAAAATGGTTTTCCATATGACAAGATCAAAATTTAGCTTTTGGATTAAAAAATACTTTCAAATGATAGATAGTTGAATTTGTAGATGCAAAATATGTGGATTGTACTATCGGTATGGAAAACTGTACTTAAAGTATTAGCTTAAAAGTACAAGGCTATAATGTCTTGTCTTCAAACAAATTTTAACCAAAGAAGGAATAACTGGTACATCTCCTTATCTATGTTGCCAATGTTTGGTCTCTTATTATACATTACCTTGTTTACAAGCTAGTATGCAAGCAAGAAGTGGTTCAATAAATCTACTGGTTTTCTATCATCCTTGGACCAGAAAAACAAAAGGCTATTCAAGTACTGTTTGTGCCATGTTTAACCAGAAGGTTTGTAAGTAGCAAAATATATTGCTGATGACATTTTTTTTCTACCTGTAGAAGTAATTGTATTTTAAAGTTAATATCATGTCATTCCTTTTATGAAAGGAGTCCATGTCTGAGATAGGTGAGTAAAGCAGCAGGTAACATCCAGTTAATACCATTGCAGGTCAAAAAAAAAGGGGGAAGAAAGGCTAGATATCTTCTGAGAAAACACATGAAAATGTTATACTTGAACAACATGTGAACATGACAACTGTAAACATAACAGACACATTTTTGTATACTCCAAAAATTTTCACCAAAAATAGATGGGCACAAATAAATGGCAGCATTTTCTGCCTGATTCCACTGCAGGGGCAGAATGTTTCTTTCTCATGAAAAGATCCTATGAAAGTGAAATTTGTTTTTCCTTGATCAAGAACCTGTTTGTCTGTTTTCATAGTGCTGATGATAGTGCTGCTTCTACATCTTCTGCTATCCAACTTCCCTGGCCTCCTTTTTACATCAAAGGGTGAGAGAGTCCACATGCTTTTATCTGGCCTTGCAACACTTTTCAGGTTGTGACAAAACCTTTGTTTGCATTCCTGTATACATTTTTGTTGTTATTGGCCACACAATAAACAGCTTTTTGCAGTTTGAAGATCCAACTTTCATGGCGTCCTTCCTCACCCTCTCCACTGGAAGGGGGCTCCTGCTTTTGACTTTGAATTTTTGACTTTGACTTTTTGCATCTTTGCCCTTTCAGTACTATATATATTTTCCTGAAACCATCACACTACAGTACCTCATGAGTGAAAAAATAAACAAATAGCTATTGTTCCATCTCATGCAAAATCTCACTTTCTCTCTAAGTCAACATAAAAGAAGAAATTGTCTACATCACCTTAAATAAAGAAAGGCTCCTGAGCACATGTAAGGTGGCAGCAAAAATCAACATCCCTTGACTAGATCCTATATATATTTTGGTGGCAGAGGTGGGGATATCAAAAAGATCCCCCTGATCTAAGGTACTCTATACCATATAATCCAGATTACAAAATCAGATAATCTACATTATCTGCTTTGAAGTTGATTATTTGAGTCTACTATGCCATATAATTCAGTTCAAAGCAGATCATCTGAATTTTATATAGTAGTGTATATGGGTCCCTACAGTGCCATATAAAATCCAAATTATCTGCTTTGAACTGGATCATATGGCAGTGTAGAGTCATATAATTCAGTTTAAAGCAGATAATGTGGATTATCTACTTTGATAATCTGGATTATATGGCAGTGTAGAAGGGACCTGAGGCCCTATTTAAGACTGGATCTACACTGCCCTATATCCCAGGATTTGACCACAGATTATCTGCTTTGAACTGGAATATGAGTCTACACTGCCATATAATCCCATTCAGTGCAGATAATCTGAATTTTATATAGCAGTTGAGAAGGGGCCGTAGACTCATATAATCCTAATATAATGTGGATTATTTGATTTAATAATCTGGATTATATATCTTGATATGTTAATGAACAAATAAAACCTGTTAATTCCTTGTATGATCATGTACCCAAACCACTAAAGATAGCTTGCTAACTACCATTGTTCAGTATCTCTGTGTTATTGTTTGAACCGTTGCTGGCATTTAATAATTTCTTATGTGTTTTTTTGGGAACCACAGAAGTGCAATTTAAGAAATCCAATAATATAGATACAGTAAAGAAACATAGTTATGCCCACTGGAGAGGAGTAGTCCAATAAAATTATGGCTTTAATTTTAGAACTGACCTTTAGTGTAATTTAGTAGAAATCTTCCTGATACTAAATGAAAGAAAGTTTCTCTCCCCAAAAGAAGAAGGAAAGGGGAGAAGCAGATCAGATATACTGTAACAAAAGATATGGCTTCAATTACTGCTGAAATAATCCCATCGCCATAATAAAATCTCTTAACTGATATTAAGTGATCTATGATCCCTATCATTGTAAACTCATGTGGAGTGCTTTTGCTGAACCATCTGGGGCTATTTTTTCCTGTTGTTTAAAATCAGAAGGCAGAGCATTCCAGTGCTACAGCTGATCCATTGCACAAGGAATGACATCAGGCAGGAGGATTGGTCTCCAAGTAACCTTATTGCTGCTGCAAAATGATTAAGGTTCCAAAGGCTAGAAATGATTAAAAAACACTTCCTTCCACCAGAAAAAGCTTTAGCAAATGGATTTTCTTTGAAAAGAATATGGTGAAATTGAATGAGGGACATATCTGTGGAAGGTACCTGGCCAAGGCATGTAGTAGACCTATTTGTTCTTATCTCTCACCATCTAACATTACCTGCTTTGTACTGGATTATATGAGTCTACACTGCCATATAATCCAGTTCAAATGAGATAATGTTATATGGTAGTGTAGAAGGGACCTTAGTGGAACACAGGGTTTTGCTTCATATTGAATGAGGCTTTTTATCCATCTAGCTCAGTTTTGTCAGCTCTGACTAGCACTGGCTCTCCTTAAGGCTTGAAGAAGAGGTTGTGATAGCAGAAATAAAGATGAGTGTCACTAGTGTGAACAGAAATGGAGTATAAAAAAGCCATTCTACAAACATATGAGGCCACACATCAGAACAATTATATACAGTATCTGTGGGATGTTCAGGGTGGCAGAAAGAACTCTTGTCTGCCTGAGGCAAGTGTGAATGTTGCAACTGGCCACCTTGATTCTCCCACCCTGTACATTCCACAGATATTTAAACCCCTCTTGCCTAGTTTTCAACAGACCTCACAACCTCTGAGGATGCCTGCCATAGATGTGGACAAAACATCTGGAGAGAATACTTCTGGAACATGGCCATACAGCCCAGAAAACTCAAAGCAACCCATTGACTGTATTGTTTAGTGATAGAGATTGCTCAGCAACAATGGTTTTTAGGAGGGGATTGTTAAGGCTTTAGATAGATGAATTTCTGCTAATCATGCAGTGTCCAAAACCAGGCATGAATGCTTTAAGATATAGAAGTGGACATGACATGCCTAAAGGTAATTTTCAACTGAAATGCCTAAATGTAACTTCTGGAAGCTAACTTTGAATAATGAGATGTGATAAGGTCAATCTATGTCTCAGATACGATGATTTATTTCTCTTTTACAAGGGACCGCTGATGAGTGAGTGTAAACTTATATATAGCTTGGAATGTAAATAAAAGCTAATTGCCACTCTAAATGAGCAGAACATGAGGCCGCCAGGTTTGTTTGAAGTCAAAGCACTTCAACCATAAATTATTAGTGTTATAGTATTAGAACTGTGATACAGAAGAGTACTCCTGGTGCTCTATTGATGAAACCTATCTCAACAAAATGGTGCCAGGAGAGGAGATGGGGGGATACATAGCTTTATAGATTTTGATGGTCTGCAGCTTCCAGTGTGCCTTGCCATTTGCTCATGGAAATTCCAGGCCAACAACATTTGGTGGACTGCACATTGGCTTTCCTTGTCATCAGCCCCTTCTACACTGTGATATAATATTCAGATTATCTCCTTTGAACTGGATTATATTGCAGTGTGGAAGGGGGCTTAAACTTGTATGAATAAACAATTTAACAAGTTTATGTGTGAAAATGTATTGCAGCAATTATTAATATATATACAACATCTACACATGTATCTACAGCCATACTTATTTATGAAGCATCTATCAATCTATGGATGGTACAAAGAAAATATTGACACATCAGTGGAATCTGTTCAGCACAATGCTTTTCGCTCTCTCAAATGTACTTGCAATTCCCATTTCCTAACCAAAGTGAATTCTAAAGGTTTGCACTATAAGGGAAACATGACTATAGGAACCACTTTCCAAACCCTGTAATACATAAAACCATCAGAAGCATGGAAAGGCAATATGGTTCAGTATAATAGCTATTGCCGTGTGGTTGACTTATGGAGAGATTAGCTGGTCTAGCTGAGATCTTAATGACCTGCCATTTAATTTCAGTAGAGTTCTAAGGAGCAATTGTACTCCCTCTTATTAAAGGGGAGGCTAAGAATATGCAGCTGACAAAAACAATAATCCTAGTGCTTAAATCATAAATGCAAACATGTTCTTCAGCAGGAATACTTTTTGTAAAAGTCTAAAGACTTCAGTAGACTGAGTAGCTATTTGCACACCATAGAGTAGCTATGAAAATAGAGTATCTATTTGCACACCACAAAACAAAGAAAAATGTAATATAGAAAAACAAAATTACCACTCAATTTTGCATAAAATGTGTACACACATGCAATTACTATATTTCAAATAGTAGTATAATGCATATCACTGGAGTGGAAAAGAAATTCACCAGATGGTCTCCTTGTAAACATATGCTAACATATGCTAACTACTAATTGCCAATGTGTAACTACAACTAGCATTTGCTAGTTTGTCCTTGTTGATCTAGACATAAGCCCTAGAAAGTTTTGAGGCTGTGGACACATTTGAGGCCCTTTTAAGGCATCATCAATGGTTAATACCTTCTAACAATTCTCAGGCCACTTCTACACTGCCATATAAAATTCAGATTATCTGCTTTAAACTGGATTATATGGCAGTGTAGACTCAGACAGGAGCCCTCGATGGCACAGCGGGTTAAACCCCTAAGCTGCTGAACTTGCTGACCAAAAGGTTGGTGATTCGAATCCGGGTAGTGGGGTAAGCTCCCGCTGCTAATCCCAGCTTCTGCCAACCTAGCAGTTCGAAAACATGCAAAGGTGAGTAGATCAATAGTTACCGCTTAGACGGGAAAGCACTGCCACTCCATGCAGTCATGCTGGCCACATGACCTTGGAGATGTCTACGGACAACACCAACTCTTTGGCTTAGAAATGGAGATGAGAACCAACCCCCAGGGTTGGGCACGACCAGAATTTATGTCATGGGAAAACCTTTACATTTAGACTCAGATAATCCAGTTCAAAGCAGATAACATGAATGATCTGATTTGATAATATGGATTTGTATGACAGTGTAGAAGGGGCTTATGACTGTTGCTCAAAGTCCTTGGGAAAAAGTACACCCTCAACACTGAAGAAGACAGATGCAGAATTCAGTACCAGCAAACGCTCTTGGAAGGACTGGATAATTAGTCTTATCTCTTCCTTGGAATTACTATTGCTAAAGGGTTAAAAGAGATGGCACACTTGACTCACAGTTTATTTATTTAATATTTATTTATTATATTTCTACTGTGCTCTACCTCGCCGCAAAGGGCACTCAGAGTGGCTTACAGTTTGTTATATTTAAGATGGACTTGGATTTTTTTCTAAGCCAGAATACATGACTATTTTTCTATACCCACTGGTTTTCACATAAGAAAAACAGGATTCATGTGGCCAAGTACATCTAAATGTGATCAAGATGGTAAAGGTGTTTAATGATGAGAAATACACAAGTTAGGAGACACTGCAGTTTAGTTTTGCTTGGTTTAGTAAGATGAGGACAAAGGAAAGGAAAAAAACTGGATTATATGGCAGTGTAGAAGGGGCCTTTGAAGCAGAAGAACAAACTGGGATGAAAGTGAATTAGTCAGAACTGTCCCTTTCAAATTGTGAAGGCTGGAGAGTATTTCCTTCCTGCAATCAACTATCGTTCTTATTGTGATTGTAAGCTCTGCTTATCTAGCTGTCTGTCTGTCTGTCTATTATCTATTTATCTCTATAATTTCTATATTATACATTGCATTTGAACCCTTTCCCATGTACAGTGGAACTATAATGTTAGTAGACATTCTAAAAAACCAACGTATGTTCAATTGACCCCTTGAACAGTTTTACAGAACTAAGGCTTCAGACACAGTTCATTTTCACAGTTACACATTTTGATGTTTTTTGCCATCTGAGAAGGGAGTGTGGATGCCTTAGTTATACCCTGAATCTGTTTCTACTGACTGTAGAAATCCAACAACATCTGGGTGGCTACACCCACCATGGTGTTTAGTGTGCAGATGCAAACACTTCATAATAGAATAAATAGCAAATGTGGCTATCACAATTATAAGCTGAAACTCATGGTCCACCAAATAATGATCAAGATCATCACCATTTACACACACTGATCTTCACTATGTCCCCATTGACATTATGTGTGATTTGAAAAAAAATCTTTGGCAAACCCACTGCACACTAGGGAATTTCATCTACAATTACTGACATTCAGGATGAGAGTCTGAAGAATAACAGCCCGAGAACTCCTACTGTTAACTGCTACATTGAACTGGTTGTAGCTTTACCTCTTTCTGGTCACTCATCTGTTTTCTGTACAAAGTATTTTAATTAGGACCCTACAATATACACCTCCTGTTTGATGCTTTAATATTTTGAGACTATTCTCAACAAATTGAATCCCACACTTGGTTTTTCCTGCCTGTGTTGAAATTGTTTTGCTCTCTGATCCAACATGGGAAAGAATTGCTTGACAGAGTTGGTTATGTTAAAACTTTTCAGAAATCAATACAGCCAGTGACCTTTAATGAAACTGACATTTAACAGGATATATCACCTTCTCACGTAGTACATGACTGCTCACGCTGATGTTTGATACCTATCCCCAGAGTCCTGCTCTGAGATTTCTCTTTCTTTGGATGTCTCTCTTTCTCTCTCTCTTTTTTTTATTTTGCCTAATTTTATCCAAGTGATTGCTCTATTTTTTGAAAGGCCACAGATTTCTAAATGAGTTGACCATTGCAAAGGCCACTACGTCAGTTTTGCTCAGGATACTGACAGTGCTATTGAAGGGGAGAACATTTAACTTTCAGCTGGAAGCGAGAGAAACACTGGAAAGGTTCAGTGACAAGTAATGTGATTTCTGTGCCAATGCTGGGTTTCTGACAGTTTTAACATTCTTTACCAGCTAGTCCTTTCCCCATTTCCTCAGGATTTTAAGTGAGTTCCCAGACTACAACCTATCTATTTTGAAACAGCACAGTAATGTCAGGGGCTTTCTCACAGTCTTTCCCAAATATATGGTGTGGCAAGTTTTTCTCTAGTCTCCTCACCCACCCACTGTTATCAGTTAACTGACTTACAGCAACCCAATGGATGCTATCAACAGCTGTGTTCATATCTTGCAAATGCAGGAGACTTTCTTGGCAGCACCTACAAAGGGTAGGTTACTGTAGAGCTTTTCTGTTTTGGAACTGTCCTGGAACCAGTATGTACCTGCTGAATCCAGGGCCAGTGTCCAGGTCCAGTCATTCCTTATGGAAAAAATGTAAAATATTGAGCATAAATACGTTAATAGATAGTTCTGGAAAAAGTTCTGATTGTACTGAAAACAGACAGAAAAAAATCAATAATTTGCTCTTTCCAGGCTATAAATATCTTTAAAATCAGAGCCAAGAAAATGTATTTTTTGGAATATCTGATCCAGTATAGCCCTTAAAATGAACTTTCCTCAGCTATTCCCAAAATTCAGACTCCCCATCATTCAGGATATCTAAGTTCTCCTATAAACCACACAAAATTCAGTACTTGTATCATCTCCTGATTCTTCTTAGTAACGTGATATGAGTGTGTCTGACAGAGTATAAAGAGAAATAAGATGTTTTCAATGGCCTTACAATGTATCTTGCATAAACCAGTGCCACGGGAAGCATTAATCAGAGTGGGCCAAAAACAGTTTGTTCTTAGGAAGATGCAGATAAAAGAAGGGTTAAAGATAGCTGAGATGTTGCAGAGGGAATCCTAGAGATGCAAATCTGTACAGGAATAATTATGTGGAACTATAATTCTGAGAGACAATTAAATATTAAAAGGTTGTGTATTCTTTACAAATTTGTTTCCATTCCTACTAAAAGAATTCCTCAGATATGTGCCTTGCTAGTCTGGCTGTGTTCACCTCCAAATGACCAAGCATGGAAAGGTTTGCTAAATTCTAGATATGTATGTCAGTATAATTGTTATGCTTTATGAAAGATATGTCTTTCATTGCTTCCTCTTTTACCGGTACCACTGCAAAAAATGATTAAAGATGTTGAATCTAGATCAGGCACGGGCAAACAAAGGCCTGTGGGCTGTATGCAGCCCCCGGGTGCTTGCTTCAGGCCCTTCTTGTTTTCCCTGTCCTCTCGGCATAAGGACACAGTGGCTCACCGCATCCTTATGCAGAAAGGACAGGGGAGGAAGGCACACAGCAGCTGAAAGCTCTCTGGAGCACTTTCGGCCACCTCATGTCTCACCCTCCCTCCCCCCAGCATAAGGACAGTGCACGCTGCCTCATCCTTATCCCGAGAGGGTGGCCCGAGGAAGACAAGCAATGGCTGAGAGTCCTCTGGAGTGCTCTCAGCTGTAGCCTGTCTCCAGAAGTGGCCCTAGGTAATTTCACCTTGTAGGCGAACCTAGTGCCTGCGCCCCTCCCGAAATTGCGCCCCCCCAAGGCCCCACACATACCTTCGTCGGTGGTGGCAGTGGCGGTGGCAGGGACCATCGGCTCCCTCCTCGTCGAATGTGGAAGGCCTCAGTCTGAGGAGGGAGCCGATGGTCCCCGCCGCCGCTGCCTCCGCTGTTCCCACCGTGGGGGCGCCTTGACGGCGCCCCCGGGGACAATATGCCACAAGCAGGCGCTTACATTGGCCACTATGTTGGGCCAGCACTGCCTGTCTCACCCTCCTCCTGGCATCCCCATGGATCCAGGGTATTGTGAAGGTTGCCCTTGGGGCTAATCTGGGGTTTCTTCTCTCTTACAAGAGAGCAGCCTCAGTAAATGACTGTCCGGAGTGAGCAATCCATAGCTTTGTATTGCCCTTGAGGTCAGGTGTTTAATTCAAGTAATAGGCTAACCTGGCCTCAGCTAGACCAGCATCAGGTTGGTCCACCCAATGAAACATTTATTTGCTCATACCTAGGCATAATTAACTTAAATAGGTTATATGTCAAATATTGACGGACTTCGTTAAATGGCAATTGACTTCAATTATGGCTATGAGATGGAGCAGGTTTTAAATACTGTTGATTTTTAATACTGTTTTATCATGTATTCTCATTTTAATTTTTGTATATGTGATGTTTTGTATTTTGAGTTGATATTGTCTTATGCTTGAATGGCATCGAATTGTTGCAGATTATTAGCCACTCTGGGTCCCTCCACGAGGGAGAGAGAGTAGGATATAAAACTAACTAAATAAATAAAGTACACCTTGTTTAACTCACTTTTCTGTGGTCTTGTTATTTCATGGTTGGTCATCAATAACTTTGTACTTCTTGCAGCACCTACCTAGGTATGTTTTTTTCAGAAATGGGCCACTATTTTCACTTGGGCTTGAGCTCATATTGCATTAAACTGTTCGTAAATAATTCTAGTACCTGGGAATTTATAGAATCATAGAATCATTGAATAATAGAGTTGGAAGAGACCTCATGGACCATCCATTCCAACCCCCTGCCAAGAAGCAGGAATTATAATAAAAGATGGGCCGAAACTAACAAAATGAAGTTCAACAGGGACAAATGCAAGATACTTCACTTCGGCAGAAAAAATGGAATGCAAAGATACAGAATGGGGGACACCTGGCTAGACAGCAGTACATGTGAAAAAGATCTTGGAGTCCTTGTAGACAACAAGTTAAACATGAGCCAGCAGTGTGATGCGGCTGCTAAGAAAGCCAACAGGATTCTGGCCTGCATCAATAGGGGTATAGCGTCTAGATCCAGGGAAGTCATGCTCCCCCTCTACTCTGCCTTGGTCAGACCACACCTGGAATACTGTGTCCAATTCTGGGCACCACAGTTGAAGGGAGATGTTGACAAGCTGGAAAGCGTCCAGAGGAGGGCGACTAAAATGATCAAAGGTCTGGAGAACAAGCCCTATGAGGAGAGGCTTAAAGAACTGGGCATGTTTAGCCTGCAGAAGAGAAGGCTGAGAGGAGACATGATAGCCATGTACAAATATGTGAGGGGAAGTCATAGGGAGGAGGGAGCAAGCTTGTTTTCTGCTGCCCTGCAGACTAGAACACGGAACAATGGCTTCAAACTACAGGAAAGGAGATTCCACCTGAACATCAGGAAGAACTTCCTCACAGTGAGGGCTGTTTGGCAGTGGAACTCTCTTCCCCGGACTGTGGTGGAGGCTCCTTCTTTGGAGGCTTTTAAAAAGAGGCTGGATGGCCATCTGTTGGGGGTCCTTTGAATGCGATTTCCTGCTTCTTGGCAGGAGGTTGGACTGGATGGCCCATGAGGTCTCTTCCAACTCTACTATTCTATGATTCTATGATTCTATGATTTGCCTATCAGTTATCTTTATGCCCTGATATTTCTAAATACCAACAAGACTTCACCTTTTCAGATGCATATTCCCTATCCCAACATGTCTGCCTTTGTCATTTAGATATGTTTCAAACAATTGAGCATTTGTTTGTACTGTATTGTCTATACTACAAGGACATCTGTTTTTTATATATTGCCTGAATTTAAATACATTTTTAAAGTAGATCTGATAATTTTATTTTTCCCTCCTTTTAAACCAATCCACAAAACAACAAAAGAGTAACTTGAATTACTTTCTAGTTTGCTCTGCTTGAGATCAGCTGATTAAAACTTCTTGAGAGTCATATCAAAACTTACTGGCAACTTTCTCTGAAGACAGTTAGGCTTTTTCAGTTGTATACAGCATATGAATTTTGGAATATTTCTGTACCTGCTGTTTGCACTTGTTTACTTCCTCACTGTTTAATTCATAATCGTACAAACTAGATGGATAACGACAATAACCTTTATGTATGTAAGAAATCAAAAAGGGACCATTTTGGTTTGTGCTCTTTTATATTTGACTAAGGATATATTTTAAAGCTTTACATCAGAAACATTGATGTCTGTCAGAATATGATTTAATATCGGATCATGTTGTTAATCTATCTACTTATCTTGATGGACCTTTGGCTTGGGACTGAATAAGTTTTATTATGTTTTCAGCCACTGTTGTCTGTCATTTCTTTCAGTCAAAGGAAGAATTGCTCCCTCCTCTGTGTTTATTGGTCTTCCTTTCAGTGACTCTGTCAGAGAACTTGTGCCTGACACGTTTCTTCTACTCATAATGAGCTTTCACTCAAGGCTCTAATCAATAACAGAAACCAGCAGGTCTTTCTCTATTGCTTGTTCCTCTATCTTGAATCTGCCAAAATAGATTAGACCATTGCCAAGGTCAATCCATATGTTGCAAGTGAATAAAAAAAATCTGTTTGACTTTTTATAGGACCAGACGGCAGAAAGACAGGACTAGAGCTAAAATGTGTGCACCATGACAGATTAAATTGGCATCAAGGTCACAAATAGTATTTTAGTGAACCTTTTGACACACCTGGGCAAAGAAATGCATTTTTATTAGGTAGGCAACATTAAACAAGGGAGAAAAATAATACAAGAAAGCAAAAAAGTAATATCACAAGAAAGGCACTTTATTCATTTAGAAGAAAAATTCCAATTACCAAACAGTCATTTCTGCATAGTTAGACTCTAATTAAGATCTGGAACATCTGCTAAATAATTTGTATCACCTCTATTCTTCATAGTCCAGAAAAGCATGATACTTTGAACAAAGGAATGTGGAAAACTGAAAAAGATCTAGGTCCCCGTCAAAGAAATTGTTATATGAAAGGGAAAATTCATGGTACAGTAGAGTCTCACTTATCCAAGCTAAACAAGACAACAGAAGCTTGGATAAGCGAATATCTTGGATAATAAGGAGGGATTAAGGAAAAGCCTATTAAACATCAAATTAGGTTATGATTTTACTAATTAAGCGCCAAAACATCATGTTATACAACAAATTTGACAGAAAAAGTAGTTCAATACGCAGTAATGTTATGTTGTAATTACTGTATATATGAATTTAGCACCAAAATATCATGATATATTGAAAACATTGACTACAAAAATGGCTTGGTTTATCCAGAGGCTTGGATAAGCGAGGCTTGGATGAGTGAGACTCTACTGTATATCTATATTGTAGAATTAATGCAGTTTGACACTAACTTCTATGACTCAATGCTGTGGCAAGATTAAATCTGTTGTTTTACAACTCCCATAATTTAACAGTTCTGCATCTTCATTCTTCTTGTTTTTGCCTTCACATTGTTTCTAGCATATGGCAACCCAAAAACAAACCTATCAGATTTTTTGGGGCAAAATTTGTTCAGAGAGTGGTCCCCTTTACCTTTGCCTGAGATAGTATAGCCTGCCTGTAGCCATTCTGTGGCTGAGTAGGTATTCAAACCCTGTTCTCCAGGATCTTAGCCCAACTCTCAAGCCATTGCACCAGGCTGATAATCTAAAAACACATGAAACAGAAGGAAAAGGCAGTGGCAGTCAGGGAAGAATGCCCCATTCTTCACAGGTTCCTGTTTGTTTGGTAGGACTCTGATTTATGTTTGCAAATGCTTTCTGCTGCCTTTGGTGTAAAAATATTGTACAGGTCCTGCTTTCTGACAAGAACTGCTTTTTAATTCCTCTGGCCTTGTATTAAAGTTTAAAAGAAAAACTTCAATCCAGTAATAGCTATACCATCCTCACATATATGTATATCTGGTGAGAACATATGAGAGGGTCTTCTTGGTAGCTGCTTCCAGGATCTGGAACTCCCCTCCTAGAGAGTTTAAACAGGTACCCTTCTTTCATTGTTTCAACAGGCCTCCAAGGGCTGATTGTTCAAAGAGAAGGGGGCATTTCAGAACGTGCTGTCCTGTGTCTTTGTTGTTTTCTTTATAATGTTGCTGTTAATTGCAATAAGATCAACTTCAAGTTTTGGTGACCCCATTAATGGGAGACCTCCAAGTCATCCTTTCAACAGCCCAGTTCAGGTCTTGTAGGTTCAGAACCATGGCTTCCTTCATTGAGAGAGCAATAAAAGAGCAATGAAAGAGCTTTTGGCTGATGAAATAGTTAATTAGGATTGTTGTTGTTGTGTGCCTTCAAGCCGTTTCAGATTTAAGGCAACCCTAAGTCTAAAGTTTAGAGCAATGGCTGGGTGAATGACTCTGGAGGGTTGCATTTGACCCATGCAGCTTAGTTTGGGGACCCCTATATGCAAAGGGTAGTAGTCATACCTGCACTCTAGATTTTTAAAAAATCATTCAATAACCTTAAGGAAATATTGGGTGATTTCCAAAATATTTTAAAAATGGGGTTGTGATGATAGGAGCTTGCAGACATATTTACAAACAATTCCAATGAGAAAAAATTGAGTTGTCTATTCTGGAAAGTAATGACATGTTCAGACCTCTCTTAATTGTTAGGGATGCTGGAGCATACATCTGAAAGAACCTCAAAGGCTACCTTCTTGGTACAACACAGGACCAGGAGAGGGTTGGCCCTTTCAATATTCTATGGCCCACTCTTCAACATTGAGGACTGCCTGTATCTTAATACAGGGGAAACTCAAAGCTCAGAGTGATAAAGTTCTTGGGATTGTAATAAGCTAAAAACTATGCTATCTTGGGATATAGAGTTTAGAGGGGAGTGTTTAGAATTCTCTGCTGGAGACATCTAATGCTCCATCAAACTACAGTATTGCATAGGATGCAGCTATGGTTATTAAAGTAGAATCATAGCACTCCAACTGTGTAAAGTGGAGGGCAGCAGGTACTGTATCTTAGAGATAGAAATTATATTTTAGGTCTTGGTGAGGAAAAAAAATGAGAAAGAGGCTTCCCAAATACTGAGAAACCCAGATAAGGAACAACCCCTTGGTTTCCAAAGAGATTCAAAAGGACAGCTTCCCCTCAGCCAAATACCAGCTTTTCCCTGCACTTCTAGCACTATGTAGAAAGGAGCTGAGGACGGGCATTGTTTATGTCGTGGTAGTGCATGACAAAGCAGGCATCCTAAGAGTCCTCCAAAGTTTTCAGATGATAAGAATTTCAGCTTGTGCACACTATCGAAATGTACCTGTGATGATCCTTAGCCCCTGACCTCCACCATGACAATTTTGGAAGATAGGAAAAAGTGAGAAAGGTTTTCCCCAGGAATGAGAGCATCTTCACATACCAAACTTTTATAGATCTGCTAAGGAATAGCTGAGGGAGCAGGGCGTGTTAACCCTAAATAAAATATTGTCATGTTCAAATGTTGTGTGGAAAATAAAGTAAATATTCAGAAGAGCTTCCTGATAGTTAGGAGCTGTTTGTCAGTGACACAGACAGCTCCTAACTTTAAAAAAGAGTTCTCTAGCCTTGGAGAGCTTTAAGTACTTCCTGCATTGGCCAGGTTTTGCACTAGATACCCTTTGGGAGTTTCCTCCAACTCTACAATACAAAGATAGATTCCTTTTACACCTTTTGTATGTAATCACCATAGGGAATGCTTCATGTGCCAAGAGACGGACCTACTATGGCATGGCACAGTGCACTCTGGAGCCAATTCATGCATTATAAATCAATGCTAACTTGAGCATTTTGCAGCTCACTCAAGCAATGTAATGTATGCAAAAGGTAGTTCTCAAGTCTGCTGGGGCTCCTTTTATGAAATGGATGAGTTGAAAACAGAAATTTTTCTTGCAGAAGTAGCTGTTGCAGTCTTCAGTAACTCCCCACTATATACATCATGCTGCCATTAAGTATTCCATTTAAGGCTGATTCATAGCTTAAGAATTCAGAGTTTAGGAATCTCTGCCTTGTCTCTTCCATTGCCAGTGCAGTTTTATCTCTTGTAAAGCAAGGAAACACAGACAATTGAACAGAATTTTCAACAGTGATTTCTTGTGAAGGGTGTGTTCCGCTTTGAGTTTTGCTCTAAAATTCAAAGGAGCTATCCAAGGTGCTGAATCCTCCCCCCCCCCCCCCCCCAAGATCCAGCAACTCGGGCAGCTCTTTTAACGTTCAGACTAAAGGGAAGCCTAGATGGGCTAGAAAAAAATGGACTCACCTCTAACCCACTGCATGGTGTTCCAATGATGTACCTTAACTTCTGGTGAGCATTGCAGTTTATTCTTTGCTTTGCTTTCTTTACTCAGATTTTGCCTGCTTTAGGCAATGTCAGAGGATATTAGGATTTTTTGGCAGTCTGGATAGCTGTATTGGGTCCAATTCTGCATAACCTGCTGTCCAGATGAATACCATGCCATCACCCTTCCCTGAACAGAATTACTTATTCCTGTGTCACCACTGCTACTCCCTGCCAGTCACAGAGCTCTGTACAAGTGCCTGATCATTGTGGTCATGTCTGTGATGTCAGAATGGGGCACCCACACAATCAGCAAGAAATAGGGGGCTTATCTCTGTCAGAGTGCGCGGTTTGGATAAACACACATGCAGCGGAAGATCAATGAAGAATCACTAGCACCAATAAATAGGCTGAAGCCTGTTTGGCTTTCTACAAAAGATTTACTGACAAACGAAAAACTCTCAAGACGACATATACGTACAGAGTGCAAATAGGCAGAGGGAAGAACAGATAACACAGCAAGCTATTTATAACCACCTCTGCTGTCTGATGCAATACACAGTTAACTCTTTACACACTCGCATAGTGGACAGCAGACAGCATGATGCAATCTCCAGCTCACATTGCAACACTATAACTCAATTACATTTAAACAACTCTATATACAATCATTCCCACTTCAACAATCTCCCCCCACTTTTTGCTGATTGCTTGGACCCCCATTATAACATCACAGACATGACTACAATGACCAGGCACATACTTGGAGTCCCATGGCCAGCTTGGAGCAGTGACACAAAGGATGAAGTGATGGTCCAGTGCTGCTGATGTAGTCTTGGCCTGGCAGGAGCATGTGGACAGAAATGCAGGTTGAGCTCAGTGCATGTGTCACCATCATGGTTGTACCAGTCCATAGCCTTCTTTCTTCTAAAAATCAGCCCCAATATGGCTCATTACATAATTACAACTAAATTCAGAAGATGCATTATAATGCAATGAAACCGATTATCATGTTACACTCTCTCTTATGAGTCCCTACCGCAGAAGCCAGTCAGTTACAGAAATCCCATTCAGTTACAGAACTCCCATTTGAATAAAAAGGCTCTTGCCTTTCTTGGTAGAAAAACAGCAGAGAGAGGATCTAGTCTTGGAAAGATGTTCTACAACCATTTCTAGATATGTTTATGAAGAACCACCATCAAATCAGAACACCAAATCTCAATGAGACTGCCTTTCTGCGAACATGAGATAAATGTAAACCTACAGAACAGCATGTCTTGTAAACAAACAAATGTATAACTTGCTATTCATTTTCAATTTAACTTGACATTAGGAGACAAAGTTCATATCTTTTGCTTAATAAACTGTCATGTTGTGACCATCTGCCAAATCACCTTAAAATGTGATTCGGTGATATGACATTTTCCAACCCTCCATCAGTTAACATAGTATGGCAACATGTTTTAGCACATTTATTTCAAATCACAGGGAGTACTATCCAATGAGACAATAAACGATCTAAGTAAAAGTTTAAAGGGGGAAGGTTGGGCAAGATCATCCAGAAGTGTACTTGAAATGGTGTTCCACTCTGGATGCAGATGTAGATTTTCCTGGGGTACAGTTAATCAGGGAGGGCTCTTAAGTGAACCACAGTAAAATGATTCAAGCTGCACAAAATTTCAGCACAGTTTCCCTTCACTTCCATGGGTTGTGAAGTCTAATACTTTTGATCTCCATACCAACTCAACACCAACAGATACTGAATGAGGGGCTGTGACTTAAACACCTTCACTTTACTTTTTAAAATTGTGTATGATTCTTTAAAACATCTTTTGCCTATTATAGAAGCCAGTGGAGCTTTGAAATCTTGCATGAGGTATTTTGTGCATTTCTTTCTGGTAAATAAAAGTCAATTTTGTTTTACTTTGCTGTATTGCCAACACAGCTAATCTGAACATGTGTCCTCAATTTGCAGATACTAGATTTTGCCACAGCATGGGAATCTTAAACAAGAGGGGACTAAGGACTGGGGATTAACTCTTTGAGGTTTTGACTTGCCACAATGGTTAAAAATTTATTTTTAGCATATAACTGGCTGAATTTTACCTATATATTACCTAAATATTTTTACAGTTGTGTTAGTAAAGTGACTAAGAAATTCAAAGTTCTCTGTCTAAGAAAGGGGTCTGTGCCTTCACAAATTATGGAGATATCCTGGATCCCAAGAGGATTTACATTGGTGATGCTGATGGAATTTAACATCTACTGTCCTTTATATTGATCCTCACATGCTCCCCTTGCCCCACTGGGGTAGTCAGCTATGCTTGCATTAAGATACCACTATACCAATGTAACAACAGCAGAAACAACATCTGATACAAAATATAAGCCTGTAGACTTTATCACATAATGCCACTACTCCTGCCATTGGTGCAATCAGGGATAGTGGCAGCTTAGTGACACAATGACCTTTGGTATTGTACCTATCCAAAATATTGCTGAATTGCAACACTTTGGTGATCCAAAGTCCCATGTTTTCACTTTTGATTGAACAGTGCAACTCCCCTGCAATTCCGTTTGACCCGTTTTTTTAAATTAGCAAATCACTGCATTTACAGCAAAGTGCAGTAAAAAAATTGCACACACAAACCCATTTAAATATTTGTTTACCTTTGTTTACCACCTCCATCCAGTAACAGAGCTCCCAGTGGCACAGCGGGTTAAACCGCTGAGCTGCTGAACTTGTTGACCAAAAGGTTGGCAGTTCGAATTCAGGAATGGGGTGAGCTCCCACTGTTATCCCTAGCTTCTGTCAACCTAGCAATTAAAAACAAGCAAATGTGAGTAGATCAATAGGTATAGCTCCACAGGAAGGTCATGGTGCTCCATGTGGTCATGCCGGCCACATGACCTTGGAGGCATTAACTGACAACACCGGCTCTTTGGCTTAGAAATGGAGATGAGCACCAACCCCCAGAGTCGGACATGACTAGACTTAATGTCAGGGGAAAACATTTACCTGTACCTATGAGTGGAAAGCAGGAGAGGACAATCCCACCCATTGGGGATCATTGCTCCAGTTAAATTGTGGCATAAGCAGGGACATTTGATGAGTTTTTCCTGTCAATAGCAAGAGACAGGTTTGTTACTGGGAAGGGACAGACCAGCAACGCGTTGTGCACAAAATGATCCTGCTTTCAAGGCTGGCTTACCACTGCCATGCAGTAATGCCTTGTGATTCCAACACTATCCCTTTTTTTCTTTCTTCTCTATGATTTTTTGAAAACATCCTCTGCCCGATGAAGAAGCCAGTGGCTCTTCAAAAGCTTACATGACATGTTTTGTGCAACTTGGTTGGCCAATGAATGTGTCATTCTTCTGTTGATTTTATTGTACTAGTTTAAGTTGAATTCATTTTGGTTTCCTATGCACAGGTGAATGTCTTTGTCTAACATGATTTTGCCTTATTGTATTAAGATTCTCATTGCTCTCATTGCTCTTCTCTGACTCTCATTTACTTGAATGTATGCTGCAAGTTAAGAATGCATGCGTTTTTTTATTAATCATTTGCTCTTGGGCAGTGTGTTTTCATTTCACCAAAACCTTTGCTTATGCTGCTTTTTAAAAACTAAATCCCTTCTTAGCACTAACTTGCTTACCGAAAAGCTGTTCCCTTTAGGATCAATGGTAAGCTGTGGAGAAGTAGCAGCCAAGGCTCTGGGGGGATGCATGACATCATGTTCCAGGACAAAGATTGATTCTAATTGAGTCACTGGGAAAAGTCCCTAAAGGTAGTATTGATTCACTACTCAGCACCTCTCAAGTGGCACTGAAGAGACAACCTGGCAGCTGCAGAATCTTAATCTCTCCTACATGTGTGTAGTGAAATCAGAATGGGAAAGAATGATGCCTGAAATCAGATAGGAAAAGGTTTCAATAAAAATCCAAATACACATTATTTTAACTTATCTGAATAATTTGATATTGTCCCATTCTTGTAAAATAATCTCATCATTATTTTTCACTATATGTACATTTCATTGTATTTAAACTGCATTTCTATAATTTCTCATTCTAAGTGACACAACAGACAAGTGAAATTGTCAAGAACAATGAGTGAAAAACCTGTTTGCACAAAAAACTGTATTCTTGTGCACAATCTCCCTCAACATTCTGTATAAATAATTTTAATGCAAAATATGCCATTTCCCCAAGCAAATATGTTGGCTTTCTGCAAAGCTCGGGGTTTTTTTGTAAACACAAGGCAAATACTAAAAACCCTCTCACACTATTGTTTGCTTTAAAAAGCCATGGTGACATTTGTGGAATTCTGGAGTTTGTAGTTTAGTGAGCTCTTTAGCTGAGGATTTTAAAGCACTTTCTTTAAACTGCCAACCCCAGGATTCCATAGGATGTCCCCATAGCAATTGAAATGCAATATAGGTGGATGGGGAAGAAAGATTAGGTTGTGTCACAGGATGGAGACAGGGCTAAGCAGCTGGGAAAATGGGACAGAAAGCAATGATCAGGTCTAAGGGTTTGATATTTCTAGAGGAAAGGTGGAGGCCCCAATTATTTGCTGGTTCCCTCCATCTGAATCCCTCCAAAGAATGCAAATAAAGGTTAATCCTATTTATGGTTTTGCTTAATGTCTTGATCACTTGGAACTTAAAGACAAGCATTAAGGTATGGAAGAACAATAAAAGTAGACACCTTCCCCTAGAGGTTTAGGTGGGAAAGATTGCAGTAGAGCAGAGCTTTCCAAACATTCATGGCCGTGAAACACTCTTTAGACTTTTATCATTTTGTAATATAGTATAGTATAGTATAGTATAGTATAGTATAGTATAGTATAGTATAGTAAATATATAATTTTATAAGCAAACCAGAGGTCTCAAAAACTCCTAGTAAGTCATACAGACTCATACAAAAATCGTAATAATTAAATGTATGGGGATACAACATATCTGATGAAAACTTTTCTCTCTCTCTCTCTCTCTCTCTCTCTCTCTCTCTCTCTCTCTCTCTCTCTCATACACACACACACACACACACACACACATATGATTGCTTATTTCACATAGATGAATAGAAGTTTCTTGTTATGTTCATGTGACACACATAATAATAATAATAATAATAATAATAATAATAATAATAATAATAATAAAATATAATTTATTCCACCCTTCTCCCCTAGGGGACTCAGAGCGGATTACATCATTCAAACATTCAATGCCTTTACAATCATATACACAGACTCAAACAAAGGCAAATGCCTCTCTTTTTTCATTTCTGGCTTTGGGAGGTGCTCTTTTCCCATTTTCAAACTGCGGAGCCAGCGATGTTACCTCCTGCTCATCTAGCCGGCAAGATTGCTTGGAGCATCTCTTTGCCTTTTCCCACAGAAGTGGTACCTATTTATCTACTCACATTTGCATGTTTTCAAATTACTAGGTTGGTAAGGAGATAGGGCTGACAAATTTGAGCCCACCCCTGTCTTGTAGGTTTGAACTGCTAACCTTCAGGTTGCCAGATTCAGCGGCACAAGGGTTTAATCCATTGTGCCATCGCAGCCCCCAGCACCTACACACTGCTGTTGACATCCTAACATGTCACAACACACAGTTTGGAAAGCTCTATGGTAGAGCATCTAACATGGCTTTCTCCACACTTCTGCATTCAATATATGAATGGAGCAAGTGTGAAAATGGCTACCATGGCTGTGTGTGATGAAATCTATCCTAAAAGAAGATAGTTTTTCTGTTTTATTTCATTTCATCATAATGGCCTCTTCTCTCATTGTAAGTATTTGTCAGTTTAGTAATCCTGATTCTTGTTATGATTTCCTGCTATTGGGAATGATTATTAGGCTTGTGCTTGCTTTGCATACATGGAGTAAAGGGGAAAGGGAAAGGCAGCACCTCCATTTGGAATATGGGTGGAGGCAAGTGAAATGTCTCAAAGTCAAAATGATGTGTAACATTGAGTGGAAATACCCTGAGTGAACTCCGTTAACCTCAGTCAGTACAAGTTGTGCCTTTTTGTTTCAGCTTGTTTAAACTGGAGGTAGGGAGATAAAGCACTTTCAAAATGTGTTAGTTGTGTCATTTTTACTGACGTTGACCTGCTTTGAAGTAGGAGGCAGAACACAAATGTACTTGAACAAGGCTGCTGGTTCAGCTGTCTGAGTTCATTGCTGTATATACTCAAAACAGGTCCGTGACCATCAAAATAAAAATTGTGCCCCAACCACTCACAGGTTTTGCAAGACACAATGATGACATAAGCATCAGTGCTGCTCTCTGTACCTAAACTTTTATTTCCTTTGTCAGCTCTCTTTCAATATTAATGTTGGTGACTGTATATAGCTGAACTACAAAAGGAAATGACCAGGATAAATTGACTGAGAGAAAACAAGCATGTTCTGAATGCTTGCATGAGGCGAGGTGAATGCTTGTGATCACGAAGTTTATTTTTCTTTGCAAAAGGCAGCCCACTTTTTTTACAAGACTCTAATTTTATTTGTGTGAAGACAAGGTATCAAAAGGAACAGGGTGGAAGGCCTGAATGTACCGGTAACAGAGCGAATAACATGTTTGGGTTAAATATTTACATGAAGACATTTTAACCTTGGTAAATAGGTTTTTTTAAAAATAAAATAACTATACTCTGCCCGATATCATGGATCTCAGATGAGCTAAAGTAAAATCAATTTAAGAAATTTGAAGCAATTTACTCTTTAAAGCAATAAAAGTACAGCAAGTCCATGATATACACTGGAGGATTGGGTCTATGATATCTGGATATCAAAATCTGTATATGCTTAAGTCCCATTATACATAGTAAAATGGTATCCTATATACAAGAGAGAAAGCTGTGGATGGTTTCACCTGTGGATACATCATCCATGAAAGCCAGCTATAATTTAAATTGATTACTGTCATATTAAGCAATTTTAAACTTGTTTAAAATGTTGAAATCATTATAATTTATGCTTAATAAATTATGCAACTATGATGCATTTAAGCAGGGAGTTGCCTCTTGCCAGAGTCTGGATTCATTGTAAGAGGCATTGTGGCAGAGTATGACATGTAATCCTAGATCCCTTGTCATCCTAGAAGTCAAGCCTAATTTAAATGTATAGAATTTTTGTCCAAAACTCCTTTCCTCCTGCTGACATGGAAACAGTCTTATTGTTACCTTCATAATAGCAATCAATGATTAAATTACTTATTTACTTCTACTGAATGGGGACCCACCAAACTGTTTCAGACTGGTACACACACACCGTCCAATTATAAGCTATTTTACAGTTTCCAGAGGCTGGGCAATTGTGTTTGTATTTGAAAGAGGGCAAATGTCTACTTGATTGGCTTTATCCCATGTATGCAACTCCATTTCCCCAGACCATCTATGAGGCATTACCAGTGCCCAGAGAGTGATAGGCAGAGGTCACATTCACATAAGCACTGAACTTGTCACTTTAAACACATGGAGCCTTTAAAAAATCCCCATAAAATAATATTAAGGTCATATTTTGCCCCACCGAGAGGTTTCTCCTTCATTCCAAGTATAAGCAAAAAAAAAAAAGCAAAACAAGGCAGAATTTTCAAGGAATCCACAGAGAGAGGCAGAGTCTCAAAAGGATCCACAGAGAGAGAGACAAAATCTCAAAAGAGGAAAAGCACAAGATAATTTCCAAAGAATATACACAGAGAGAGGGAGAGTCTCTAGAAGGGTTCCCAGGGAGAGAGAGAACTTCCAAAGGGTCCACAGAGGATCTTCCTCACATGGTCCCATTTCATCAAGAACCTGCTTCCCTGCCTTCACAGTTGATAATGTTGCTGCTGCATTGTAAACTTGCCTGTTTTTTTTATTATTATTGAAGGGTGAGAAAATCCATGTGGGTTTTGGTCTGTAATCCTTTAAATTTAGCTGCACCCCTCTAGTCCCCTTAGATTGGTTAGGAATAGGGTTTTATCACCTGTGCAGCCTTTCCCTTTTTTTCTTTGAGAAACAGACTGCATTATAAAAAAATGAAAGGTGTAACTGGTAGAATCTATAGAATATTGGGTGGAATAAAAGAAGGAGAGAGAAAAAATACCACTCTTAAGGAATTATGGGAGGAGGAGTTAGAGATGAAAATAAATGAAATGGAATGGTCGCAATTGTGGAAACAAAGGCACTTGAAAAATTTATCAATAAGAGTTAAAGAAAATTATTATAAGATAATTTGGAAATTGTATTTAACGCCATTAAAAATGTCAAATATTAATAAAAACCATCCAAAAAATTGCTGGAGAGGCTGTCAGGAAGTGGGAACATATATACATATGTGGTGGCATTGTAAATATGTTAGGAAATTTTGGTACAAAATATTTAAAGAGATAGAGGATATAATGAACATCAAATTGGAAAGAAACCCTGGTATTGCATTATTATCAATATATAATAATAATAAGATGGATAAAAAAGAAAAAGAAGCAATAACAAATTTATTGACAATAGCAAGACTGCTTATAGCAAGGAACTGGAGAAAAGTAATAGATGTACGGATTGAAGAATGGTATAAGGAAGTATGGAAATTGGCAATAAATGATAAGCTAACATGTAAATTAAAAGTTAAAAGAGGGATATGGAAAAAAATGATTTTGAGGATGTATGGGGGAAATTTATTGAGAAAGGACTCCAAAAAAGGGATGGAGGGCTACTGCCTCAGGAAGAAATGAGATTTTGGTTAGACAATGCATAAGAAATGGCTCGGGGTGGAAGCGGGGGATACACAGTGGTGAAGAAATATAGATAGACAAATGTTAACGATGTAGTAGATATTAATCAACAGTAGATATAAAAGAATGATGCAAGTATTGTATGATAAATTAAATATCTGCTATGTGACAAAAGCAATTATTGTATGAAAAATTTTAAATTCAATAAAAACGATTTAAAAAAAAAAGAGAAACAGACTGCATTGTTGGGTTTCTACTGTTATTGTTTTCCAGCTTCTTATAAAGTTCATCTGGCCCTGCAGACTTGAATTTATTTAGGTTAAATAAAAAATGTCATGTAGAGAAACCCCACAAAAGTCAATTATAGGCTGAGACTGCAATCACTGGCTTAATACACTCAAAGGCAAATACAGGCAGGTTTGTTTATCTGGGAACAAATACAGGAAGAGTACACAGAAAGAATGAGAGAGATACGACAGTAAATATGGTAATAATCTTGTTCGTAAGATGCAAATACACAAGTGTGTATTTCTCTTTTATAATGGGGTACAGAAGGCTATTTTCTAGCCCTTTGAAACTTGTCCCAAAGCTTCCAAGCAACTACCAAATCATGGGGAGGCAACAAAGTAGGGAGGCAGGGAAGCAACTCAGAGGAGGAGGAAGTAGCTGGCTCTGAGGAGAAGGGAAAGAAGAATAACTCCATCTGCAGGTATTAGGCATGTGTGATCCATGAAAAAAATGGTTCAATACTCGCTTCAAAAGTAGGGGGCACTGGCGCTTCATTTCTAAAGTCATTTCTGAATTTTGAAGCAAAAAAATTCAAACCTTTCTGAAACTTCCAAATCTTTGTATGTACATTGTTAATGGTGGATGTGCACGCACATGAAGGAAAACATTATCGTCAATGGGGAAAATTGAGGGGCTTTTCTCTCCATTATTTTTTGAGCTATCCTAATGAAATTTGCTACAGTGGTAGAACACATTTATCATGCTTAGCTCACCAAATCTAAGAACATTTAACTTATCCTCAGATTTTTGGTGAATTTTCAATTTTTTTATAAAAAATTTTTTTTAATAACAAAAATCTGTTCCTGGTTTGAAATTGTTATTTCCTGTTTCATTGGGTTGTTTTTACTTTGAAAGTCATTTTTCTACTTCTGAATGTTTGTTTTTGTGACTGAAACCTTGTTAAATTGGTGGACAGAAACTCAACAAACCATAATGTGCTATTTATTATAGGGCTATGTCCCTTGCACAAAGACAAAGTTTTGGCAGTGTAATCAAGTTTTGTCATGTTTTTAGACAGACCCAATTAGGAAATGACATGTATCAACCAGGAACAGAAATCATAGCACACCATCAAATCACTCCTGACAGATGGCCATCAGCCTCTGAATAAGGAAATCCGATGCAGGAGATTGGTTGAAAACACTTTCTCATATATCCGAAGGTATTCCCAAAGGTATTCCAATGGGCTCCAATGCTTTGAATTGGCAGGTTAATTCCAAAGGGCCAAACCACTTCGGAGCCCTTTTTCGATTGTATTACAATTAACTATTTTATTACAATTAACTACAATTCCGATAAATTCGCCCATGCCTAGTAGATATTCCCCAATGATATCCTCCTTGTAGCTTGTCACTTCATTCAGTTGCCATCCTCTCCCTTCTATTCTATCAATAAAGAGCAGTAGCAGCCCCTCTTGGGACTTGATGGCTGCTGGGGTGAGGAGAAGACACAGATTTGCTTCATCCAGGTCTTCCAAGGAGCTGTTCAAAACAAGCCTATCTTCAGCTGAAGTTGTTTTAAAAAGTTCAATACGGGGTTGATGCCAGGTTTGAGAAAGTTGATGGCTAAGTGCCATTTGGAAGAATCTTCCTGTGGATAAGCCTGTTGGTTGCTTATGACATTCCATCACCAAATGAAACTATTAGTAGAAAAATGTCCTCCTTTAGCTCCTTTCATCATCTACAGAGAAGTGTGCTTGCTTCTATTTCATGTAACGCTATAGCAGATTGAATGCCATGAAAGTTCAAGGATTTTTGTATTATTTTTATTATCCTGTTTTTAGAACTGTAGCATAATGCGTAGAAGAATAGTTCTACAATACAATGTTGAGATCTCCACACAACTGTGCAAGACAGCTGTGGTTGCTTTGGAAACAGATATGTGGTGCAAATAAAACACGCTGTGCATAATGGTGCTGCAGTTTTAAAAGGTGGGCTAAATATATTTTTCTGGTACATCATTTCTCTGGTTCAAATTGTGTCATTCCTATATCACAGCAAAACAGAAGAAAGCAAAAAAGTGAGTTGAATTATCCAACTTGGAATCAGATACAAGTCCCTTTAGGGAGGCAGGGACACTTGCTGACCTACATATGTCTTGAAATATACATAACTTAGCAACCTAGAGACCACTCTCACTGCAGAATTATAGCAGTTTGACACCACTTTAAACAATAATAATCAATACTGTGGAATCCTGGGATTTGTGGAGCCTCCGGTGGCTCAGTGTGTTAAAGCGCTGAGCTGCTGAACTTGCAGACCGAAAGGTCCTAGGTTCACATCTGGGGAGCGGATTGAGCGCCTGCTATTAGCTCCAGCTTCTGCCAACCTAGCAGTTAAAAAACATGCCAATGTAAGTAGATCAATAGGTACAGCTCCGGCGGGAAGTTAACGGCATTCCATGCAGTCATGCCAGCCACATGACCTTGAAGGTGTCTACGGACAATGCCGGCTCTTCGGCTTAGAAATGGAGATGAGCACCAACCCCCAGAGTCAGACACGACTGGACTTAACATCAGGGGAAACCTTTACCTTTACCTGGGATTTGTAGTTGCACCAAAGCTCGATGTCAGAAAGGGGTAAATATTTCACAAAACTATAGATCGCAGAATTCCATAGCATTGGGTCATGGAAGTTCTGATGTCATATTGCTATTGATGCTATCAAGCTGCTATTTGAACTCCCACCATGAAATAAAGAGTTAGACACAAGAAAATGGATCTAAAGGGCCATTCTCTGACCTATTTATTGAAAGAACTGGTAATAACCTGTAGAGGGAAAATCTGTAAAAACACACAAAATGTAAATCATGGGTGAATGGCCACCTAGTGAGCCTCGTCCCGGGTCCAGGTGTCACTCCCTCTGACTACCTCCAAGGACATGCGTGCACCAAGGATCCCGAAGGCCGACCAAAAATTCTTAGTCTGCACCCTCGGCCGATCAGAGTTGGAAGGCCATCCTGAGGGCGCTCTCTCCCAAACCACAGAGTCTTTCAAGAGTGAGAACCCTCAATCCAGCCCCAAGGGTAGCTCCCATTTTATGAAAACTTATGGGGACTTTTGGGGAGTCCACCCTTCACCCTTAAGGGGGGATGCCACGGTGCCTACCATACCTATTTAACCTTAAACATGCCACTAAAAGGGTCAGGCATCTGCCTCGTCTCTTTTTCCCACTAGGCTGGCCAACATATCTTTTCTTCCCTCTTTCAAATCACTCACAAATACAACATTCCCCTCCTCTGAGAGGTGAACTCCATCGGCCCTAACACTGGCCGTTTCTCTGTGCGTGACTCAACAGCCCCCACTCTGCCCCATGGCAGTTTTCATCTCTCGATTGACCTTCCTCCTGGCCACATCGAGCTTCTTGGGATCACAATCCCTTAGCCACTGCCATCGTGGCAACAGTGCCAACCAGGCAATCAGAACTCCAGGCCACCGTTGCCTGATGAAATTGAAATCTTTTAGGGCTTGAGGAAGAGACCCAAATCATTGCCACCCAAATGTACAATTACCATATCAGGAGGGAATCCCCACCTCTCCTCAACCTGGTTACTCAAACCCAACTGGGTCCCAAAGTAACTTAGTCGGGCATTTCTCTCCACCCAGAACACCAAACTATGGCCACAGATGAGGACACGCCTGCAAAGTGGTCTGCATCTGTAAATAAGAGGGTCAATGACTACTGATTTGTTGTTGTGAATGATCACACAGAACGCCGATATGCGTTTGGGCGCCATCTCCCACTGTGCTGAACATCTTGGTCTTTACATCCCATGACTGCCCTGATTCAAAAGGAATGAGTTCCAAAATTGACCCCACCCAAGCCCAAAAATTGTAGGGCCTTTGATGTAACCCTCCAAAATTGAGATTTTGCAAGTGGGAGGGAGTCTGCATGCCTAAAAAGAATGCCTGGGTCTCTTCCTCTTACCTCTATGTATGGATGCAGGGCTCTCACTGGGCACAAGGTCTCATCTGCACAGGCAAGTAACTGCACTTTAGTCTCCTTACCCTTTTGATCCATTTTGGAATAGCAAATGAGCAAAATTGCCTGTTTTGCCCCTAACTCCAGGTCCTGCATCATCAGCGCCTGGCCCGAGCCATCTCTGCGTGATCTTACAACTACCGTAGAGTCTCACTCATCCAACAAAACGGGCCGGCAGAACTCTGGATAAGCGAAAATGTTGGACAATAAGGAGG
Organism: Anolis carolinensis; assembly: GCF_035594765.1. Classification (NCBI taxonomy): domain Eukaryota; kingdom Metazoa; phylum Chordata; class Lepidosauria; order Squamata; family Anolidae; genus Anolis; species Anolis carolinensis. The sequence continues at coordinate 56,847,238 of NC_085842.1, read as the reverse complement.
GATCAAGGAAAAGCTTATCAAACATCAAATTATGTTATGATTTTACAAATTAAGCACCAAAACATCATGCTTTACAACAAATGGACAGAAAAAGCAGTTCACTGCACAATAACATTATGTAATATTTATAAATTTAGCACCAAAATTTTGCAATTTATTGAAAAATTGACTACAAAAACATTGACTACTAAAAGGCAAACTGCCTCGGATAATACAGAACCTTGGATAAGCAGAGCTTGGATAAGCGAGACTCTACCGCAATTTGCTTACTTCTAGGGCCCCAAAGAAAGCTGTCAGAACTGTAGCCTCGAAGCAGGGCCTCGAAGTGAGAATGACAAATTCCAGGCTAAACATTTTGCCACACCCCTTAGGGTTGCTGGCCCCCAGTGGTGCCCGAGTATCTTTTACTGTGCCACATTTACAAACCCTGAAGTTCTTGGGTGAGTTTGGGTACTCTTGAGTTTGGGAGGCAAATGCCAATGCAGAAAATTTATTCCCAATTGTGGAATAAATCTTTTATTCCCTCTTTCAAATTGCTCTCATACAAAACATTGCCTTCATCTGAGAGGTGAACTCCATTAGCCCTAAACAACTCTGGCCATTTGAAGAGTTTCTCTCTGTGGGACTAAACAGCCCTCACTCTGCCCCCTAGCAGTTTTCATTTCCCGATTGACCTTACTTCTGGCCACATCAGGTTTCTTGGGATCACAATCCCTTAGCCACAGTAATCGCGGCAAAAGTGCCAACCAGGCAATCAGAACTTCAGACTATCATTGCCTAATGGCCACATTGTCACACCAAAAGTGAACTACATTGTTGGCCATAGCCAAACAGCGACCACTATAGGGAAGAACCTCAAACAGTTAAATCAGATAACATTCCTGTAGAGGACCACTGAACTGGCCACTACTGGCCATTAAAGTAAACTCTAAAACCCACAGATCCAGAGGCTCCGATGCGATCTTCAGCATCACGCAACTGCAAGTCGTGTCTCCAGAAAGAGATACAGTTGTGAGAGTTTAAGAACTCTGCCCAAGTAATAGGTTGTCCCGGATGCCCCAAGATATAGCTATTCTGTGGTGGGGCTTGGTGACACCACACGTAGCCTCACATAAACGAGGCAAAAAGGACCTACCTGGAGCAACTACTCGACAGGCAAAATTAAGATGCCCCATGAGATTTTGAAATTCTTTGAGTGATGCTTTACGGTGACCTAAAAAACTACTTAACTTACCCTTCAGGTATCCAATGGCAGTTGAACAGCTCTGAGCCACTGTATCAATTTCAGTCCCTCAAAAAAGTGAGTACCATGACTGGCCCTTCTGTTTACTCGCATGACAGGGGTACGCCAAAGCGATCAGCCAGTTGGTGAAATTGCTACATTAGGTATCTGCACTGTACTGCTCTTGCTTTGCCAATGACAGTGTGCCACCCTGGCTGGCCAGATTTCTAATAGCCCACTCCAAGAATGAACTGAACTGCTCAAAGGCATTACAGGACACAGAACAACCCATGGACAGGGCTCTGTCCCTATAGCATGCCTGTTCAAAACAGAACCAATAATTCAAAATTCTGAGGGTGCACTGGGAGCAGACAGAGAGCTAACTTAATGTCACATTTGCTAGTTCCGCTCCGGGTTCCTGCCTTCTAACTCTCAAGGCAGCGTCATCTAATGGTGTGTATCGCACTAAGCATAATTCAGCCAGGATGGCATCATTCACAAACTCACCTTTGGGAAATGAGAGGTGATGTATGAGGCGAAACTCTCCAGGGGCCTTCTTTGGGACAATTCCCAATGGCGAGACCCTCAAATTCGGAAGGGGGGGGGGTTCACAAAGGGACTCACTACATGTCCTTCCCAAATCTTGTGGTGAACTGCATCCCCCATTCCAACAATGGACTGGAGGTTACTTGACCTGAAAGGCCACCTATCCCCATGAAATGGAATTTGAAAACCTTCAGAAAAAATCCTCATAGCAAATAACTGGCAGGAATACGATCTGGTATTCCATCAACCAACCCATTATGTTTTCCAATTTAATTGGGCTGGGGCCCTTTAGGAGGCAATTGGGGTGTCCCCTGATATCACTGGGCATTACTTTGGTTTCTTGCCTGACTGATCCACACTTGTGCATTGCTGCGTTCTTTTGAACAGTTACGAAAGGAATGTGGTCTTTTGGACAATGAACACTCGTGCTTAAATCGGCACACCTTAGTATTGCAACTACCTTGAATCTCAAATTCCCAGCAGCATTTATTCTGTTTCCCTTGTTTGAAGCTAGCATTGTTAGGGAAAAAACTAGTGTTTGCCAACAAATGGCCACTGTGTGACATGTCCTCTAGCATAGGCCGGGCTGGGTTCATGATCCTCATCCACATCTCAGAAAATGGCCTATCCCACGGCAAAGTAGGAAAGGTTGCCTTCATACGGAAAGCCTCTTCATAGGAGAGCCAAGTGTAAGCTTTCTGTATAATGTCTAAGTATTTGGTCAGGGAGTAAGCCCGCCATGGCTGAACCCTAACACTGCCTCCCATATAGATAACATAACCTGCTAGCCAGTTACGCCAGGTTCTATCCACTTTCCATTTCTTCACCGTTAGCCTTTCTTTGTCATCCAGTAGTCCCCGATCCTTTTTTTAAAAAAAATTCCCTATGAAATAATGAGAATATATTGACACACTCACCCATCAAGATTTTATCAATGGTTACCTGAGTAAGGTGATCTCCTAGCTCCATAGTCAGGTCATCTGGTGGGATGGCCGAGTAGGCTTGCAAGGTGGGCTATTGTCCCACCAAGCTTTGCCCATAAACAAATTGTCGTGGCTGAGGGACTCCTGGTGGCTTGGTGTGTACAGTGGTGCCACCTAATGAAACTGTTGATGTCGGAGCTGCCAAAGCATTTGCGACAGAAAGTGACTCAGGTCCTACCACTAAGCTTGGTGGCATGCCTATTGCTGTAGAAACCGAGGGCATAACACCTACGTAAGGAGGGGCCTGAGGCATAGACGATGCCATCTGAGAATATGTAGGGGCCTGGGGAGCTGATAATGCTGCTGCAGAGGCCATTGTAACCATGAAGGCAGGCACGTAGGGCACCGCTGGTGCAACCTAAGGCATTGGAGAAACTCCTGCGGGGGCCACTGCTCTAGGAAGGGCAGGTGCCTGAGGCCCCCTTGGTGCTACCTGAGAATAGATAGAAGTCTGGGGCACTGTAGAAGCCATAGTGCTAGAAATGGCAGGAGCCTGGGTCACCAATGGCGCTACCTGAAAATAGGAAGGAGGCTGGTGCGGTGCTGGTAGTACTGTAGGGGAGAAGACAGGAACCTGAGGCACTGCAGGGGCCACCTAAGAATAAGCAGAGCCCGAGGCAACTGCGATAGCACTGCAGGGGCCTCAGGGGCCTGCACACATCCCCAAGGCCAAGCCCCTGCTACAGCTCTGGGGGGGGGGCAAATGCTGAGAGGGCAATGGAGGACTTAATATTGCTGACCCTGCCAAGGACTGTGGCTGAGAAAGTGTGGCTGCACCCATACTCTGCTGAGTGCCGGGTTGGGCCATCTATGCAGACGGTGGGGGTAACAGTACAGCCCCCATTGCAGCCTCCTGCTGAACCTGTGGTGCCCCCTGCTGCCCAGCCATTGCTCGAGAGGCAGTAGTGGCCACTTGCTGTGCAACAGGGCTTCCCTTGGAAGCTGCTCCCATTGCAACATTGCTCAATTGCTGGAGCACAGGAGCCTCCTGTCGTTCAGAAACTATTGCAGTTCCTGAGGGGGCCTCTCGCTGGATCAGAGGTTCCCCCTCTAGGTAAAGGAGATAAAGTTGTCAATTCCTAAATTATGGCACTAATGGCACTGTCTGCCAAATGCAATGGAAAAGGTTAAATTCAATGGTACAAAATGGCTGCCATAAAATCAGACTTAAAAAAGATACAACAAAATGGCCACCCTACTACCAAACAGGGTCTCTGCTGACCATGAGGTAGGCCCAAAATCAAAATGGCTGCCTTGCCAAACAAAGGTATGGACAAAATGGCCACTGTACTCCTAGGCAGTCTTCTTGCTGGCCATGTGGTTAGGCCCAAAATCAAAAGGGGCCACCCTGCCAAGCAAAGGTATGAAGGACAAAATGGCCACCATAATCCTGGGCAGGCTTCATGCTGGCCATGTGCTTAGACCCAAAATCAAAATGCCACCCTGCCAAGCAAAGGTATGAAGGACAAAATGGCTGCCATACTCCTAGGCAGGCTTCTTGCTGGCCATGTGGTTAGGCCCAAAATCAAAATGGCCACCCTGCCAAACAAAGGTATGGAGGACAAAATTCCCATCATACTCCTAGGCAGGCTTCTTGCTGGCCATGTGGTTAGGCCCAAATCAAAAATGGCCACCCTGCTAAAGGGGAGGGCACTCCCAGGGAGTTAGTCTCCTGTGCAAAAAGGCCCTTCTGAGGGGGCTTGGGGCCCAGGGAGCCTCCAAAGGGACAAGAGAAAGACCAAGGTTCAAAATGCAGTCCTGCTAGAAAGGTCCCTCCCCGGGGTATGGGCAGAACAGGCCCCTCCAATGGGGCAAAGGGCCAAGGGGACCCTCAGTGGCACCACAGAATGTGCACCCAAAGGCCCCTTCCTGCCAGAGGGTGAATGAAGGAATCAAGCAGAGGGGAGGGCTGGCGCTGCTGGCTCCACTGCAGGAGAGGGAAGGCCAAAAGGGGGCAATGAGGAGAGGCCAGGGGCCCCCTAAGGGCACCCAAAAGGCTCCTGATGGGGAAAAGGCCAAAGGTGCTGGAGCAAGGGGCAGCCAGAACTGCTGCTTGCCTAGCTCATCCCTCCCCACTCTATAATTACCAGCCTGGAAAGAGGAAGGAAGCTTCATCAGGCCTGAAGGAGGGCAGATCAGCAGCTGCCTGCTTCAGGACAACCTCTTCTCACGCCATCAGGAGGAAACTGAAAGAGGGGAGCAGAGGAGCCTCCTCCCACTTGTTGCTCCGCCCCCTCACATGGATGGGCCAGCAAACCAGCCGGCCTTAGCAAGTCTGGCTCATTCATGGGGTCTTTCAAACTGCCCTCCCGCGCCTTAAGCTTGCTTGGTGGGGCTACTTCTAGCCTTTTGCAACTTGTCCCAAACCTTCCAAGCAATTCTGAAGTGGGCATAGCATTTCTCATGCCCAGTACTTTATATAATCGCACTGTGAGAACATGGTGTTTCTTGATCTGTAAAATGGATCACAGATCAAAATTTTCTTGGACATATTTATTATTGGCACCATTAATATTCCACTGGAACTGGGAAGCACAGTTACAAGCATGTTTGAACCCCAGGCCATTAGCTGCAGCCAGTCACCAACCTTCTATATTGGAAGACTATCGCTGCCACCATCCACTATTTAATCTATTTTGCTCATTACTGATGTGAGCAAAAGATAGAGATAGGTTAACTTACAAAGCGATTCTTCTAGCATTGCAGTATGTTGGCATAGGAGAATTTGAAGGGGAACTTTTACTGAGATAATTTCAAGGGGACTGATATGTTTGACAGAAAAAAGAAACCAGAAAGGCCAAAGACAAGAAACAGTAATAGAGCCACTTCTACCTACATGATAATCCCAATTTGGGTAATAACACATAGACAAGTACTTCTCAACCTGGGGTCCCCAGATGTTTTTGGCCTTCAACTCCCAGAAATCCTAACAGCTGGTAAACTGACTGGGCTTTCTGGGAGTTGTAGGCCAATCACATCTGGGGATTCCAGGTTGAGAACCACTGATAAAGACTGATCTTGTAAGATCACATCCAATGCTTAAAATAAATGGAATCATACTTAGAATCCATTAGATTCCCTTTGAAAACACTGGACTAAGGCAACATTCTAGCTTCAAAATGAAACTGATTCTGTAAATGTAATTTTGCCACTAGCTGATGCTATAGGCTTTAAGGAGGCAAAGAAATATTAATAATTTTGTAGTTGCTGCTCAGAATATCCTCAATATTGGCATACATGATAAAAGTATATTATGACCCATGCATCTGTGGGGAATCCGTTACTATTGCCTATATGGCTACTTGCCTCATTCTGACCTCAGAGTAAGCAACTTCTCAAAGCAACTCTGTCAGGGAAGTGCTTGGCAGGTAAAGGTGAAGCTTTGGTGATCCCAAGGAAAAGGACACCTATTTATTTTGCCTTTTCAACTGTGAGGATCCTGATCTATCCCCCTCACCACTGGTCTCATTTATGGCTGGTGATCAGGTAGTGGCTCAAAGGAGGAGGAGAAAATTAGGGCAAGGGAAATGTGTGGCCAACACTATACCATCAGTGTGGAATATGTATGGTGCTTAAAAGCACTGATGGTGGGAAGATTGGGGCAACCTTGGGGCAGAATACACTGAACTGTGGCTGAATTCATTTTTTTTGGTGTAGACAATCCCTTGAATGCATACAACAAGGCACAAACTGCATTTCTGACACAGTAAAAACATAAACTGGAAACTAACTTTTAATTAATTGGTTTGCATTAAGTGCTTTCAGTAATATCTAGCATCAGATTCTTGTTACTGGATAACAATGAACTGAGGAGAGAATTTTCTGAACTCTTATTTTATTTTAAATCAGACTAGCACAGAGTACTGGAAAAAAACAATGCAATACATTGACAATAGTCACAGTGATGCATTGGTACAACTATAGCAACTAGTACTCACAAAGTGCCCAATTTTCCCTGATGGAATATTGATCTTTTAACATATCACATTCAATGGATCTCTGGGAAAGGTTGCCATAGAGGAAAGTTATATTACATTATATTACATTTTATAGAATAGTTTTCTTCTCTCTGTTTTCATTGTACATTGAATTTATTCTAGTCTACCACAGATGGCAAAGAGATTTCTTAAAAGAAAAATCATTTTTCTCCTAAAGCCCAGCTTGTAATTACACCTGTCAGTGTATCAAATGTAAACAACATTAGAAAAAATGGCTCAAGAATGAACAGAGACTATCATAAGATTTTAAGTATGAACAATCACACCCTTTAATTGTCATAATAGTATCCTAGGGAGAAACAGAAGACTTTCCCACATTTTCTAGTTCCAACAAATAGAAGTGGTTTGCTTCAAATAATATTTACAATGAGGGACGGAAGCCCTGAAATCTGTTAAGAAATGACATTATTTTACCCATACCTTAGCAAGGTCAATATAGCTTGAAACATTTAGGGGCATGCCCTTATTTGGTAGAGAAAGCCAGCATGGTATAGTGGTTTGAACACTGGGTTACACCTCTGCAGACCAGGACTGAATTCCCTACTTAGCTGTAGAAAGCTGTTACCTTGGGTGAGTCAAATACATTCCCAGCCCCAGAAAACCCCATGACAGGGTTACCTGACTTGAGAGCATGCAACTTGGTATACTAATCAACCTGTTACTAGACAATGATGATTTTGAACACATCATTTGGAAGAGCCAAACTTGGTATTGTTACACAGACACAAATTCCAATTTGACACTGGAGAAACATCCTTATGCAGGAGATTCAGGACAGCAACAGCTGCCAGCTGTGTGTTCCCCTTTGTGATTAAAAGAAAAAGATACTTACTAGAAAGATAACCACCTGAAGCCTAACCCTGCCAAGACACAAGTGTGTGCTTTCCACCTTTGGAACCGTGCAGCCAATAGGAAATTGAAAGTTACCTGGGAAGACCAAGAGCTTGAACATTGTTTCCATCCTAAATATTTTGGTGTCACCTTAGGTTGAACACTAACATATAGGAAACACTGCATGAACACCAAGCATAAAGTGGCTGCACACAATAACATCCTGTGGAAACTTACTGGCAGCACATGGCGTGCAGACCCAAAATTAATAAGAACATCAGCCCCGGCCTTGTCTTATTCAACTGTTGAGTATGCCTGCCCTGTTTGGCACAAGTCTGCCCATGTGAAGCAGGTGAACATAGCATTGAACAAAACATGCAGAATAATCACAGGATGCCTTAAGCCTGCACCTGTTGATAAACTCTACAAGCTAGCTGGCATTGCCCCCCACCCGCCCGATGTGCAATGGGAAGTTGCTGCTAACTGTGAGAGAAATAAAGTTGGAAACTGTAAAAGCCATCCACTGCATGGCTATCAGCCTCCTCCCAGTAGACTCAAATCAAGGGAAAGCTTCATGAGGACCACTACTTCTCTTGATGTTCCCCCAGCAACAGTGAGGGCATCCCTCTGGGCAGCTAAGCCAGGAAATCCCAGTTGTATCCCCCCCCCACACACACACACAAAGGTCTGCCTCCAGGGGCAAACCAAGAATGGGCAACCTGGAAGTCCCTGAACAGACTCAGAAGTGGAGTGGGCAGATCAAAAGACAACCTGGCAAAATGGCACTGCCTAAAAGAATCCTCCACCTTGTGCAACTGTGGAGCAGAGCAGACAACTTTGCATCTATATGCTTGTCTTCAGTGTCCTGCTTCATGTACAGAGGAAGAATTGTTTGAGGCTACAGATAATGCAATCGCTATTGCCCGTTTTTGGTCAAAAGATATTTAGCCTTTCTAAATATCTGCCCTGCTTCTTCTATTTTTATCAGCTTAATACTAATTTATGCAATGCTTTTGATACAAAATAAATAAATTAAAAGAAAAATGTTAGCCATTATTTTTGGGTTAAGCAAGAAGTTGAATGTCTTGTGATAACTTAGCAATGCTGTAAGTGATATTCATATTTATATCAGTGAAGAAATCATACTTTGTCACTATAGATACATTATCCTGCAGGTAACATGGCTTTCTGCAGGCTGACTGATACCCAAATGATTATACAAACTTGAAAGGACAAAATAACCACTGAACTGTGATGTATTGGTTCACTATCTAGTTAAATGAGTCACCCGTCTCATGAATTGTCTGAAAGCCCTGCACTTTGCATGTGGTGGAGCAGCATGAAATTAATTTCACATCATCCTCTGGCATCTAATGAGTTCCAGTTGACTCCATCCTTGTCCATACAGAAGTGCTTTTCCTATTAATTCATTGATGTGACAATAATTAGAAATACTAAGAAGTTATTTTTTAAAAAAATCTTTGCTGATTAGATCAGAGTAAATGGCACTAGTTTGACTGCCACGCTGCAATATTTGAATAATTTATACCTGAAAATTCTTCCATCATCTATTGTGATTCACATTTAAATCAAGAGCATAAATAACTCCCCTCATTCATTGACAATCCATTTATCAGAAGAAATTTTCAGGTTTATTTTTAGCATTTTATTCCAGAATGAAAATTATAAAAATGATTTTCACTTGTCACATATGCCCTTTATTTAAGTCATAAGAAGATGAGAAACATTTTTTTTTCTAGATCTGCTCATTGCTTCTTCTGGCCAGTTATTATCTATTCCAGGGGAGAGGAACCTGATATGTTTCAGTTCCCATCACCTATATATAATACGGTCCATAGTTGATAATGGTGTAATAACAACACAACAGCTAGAGGACTAGAGGTCCTATGATCCCTGTTCTGCATTTAAACCTACTCTCTGGGTATCAGTAGATAGATGTCCTGAGGCATACTTCCTGACCTTAGGGAGATATTTTAAAAAAACTTTATTATTGTTGTTATGTGCCTTCAAGGCTTATGAAAACCCTATCATACAGTTATCTTGGCAACATTTGTTCATAGTGTTTACCCCAAGATTTCTAGATTTGAGAAAATTCTTAGAAGTAAAGATTTTAAGAGATAGCATGGTTTGGACATTGAACTATAATTCCGGAGATCAGGTTACAAATTTTAATTCTATCTCAGCCATGGAACTCCACTGGCTGGATCTACAATGCCATATAATCCATTTCAATGTAGTTAAACTGCATTCTGAAACTTGATTACATGGCAGTGTCAATCCAGCTATTGAGAGCCCTTCCTGATAGGTCCTTTATCCCAGGATCTGATTCCAGGTTTTTTGCTTTAAACTGGATTATATAAACCCCCACTGCCAGATAATCTGCGATAAACGCAAAGCCTGGGATCAGAAGCTGGGATATAGGACCTATCTAAAAGGGCCCTGAGTGACCTTAAAACCATGAGATTTGAAATTTTACAGGTTCTTCTGCCAAAAAGTGCTGGTGCCTTACTAAACGACAACTTCCAGGTTTCCAATCTATTAATCTAATACTGAGGGCCCTTCCACACAGCCATATAACCCATAATATAATTTTCAAGGCAGAAAATCCCACAATATCTTCTTTGAACTGGAATACAGTGCAGTGTAGTCTCAAATAACCTAGTTCAAAGCAGTTATTGTGGGATTTTCTACCTTGATGTTCTGTATTATTTGGCTGTGTAGAAGGGCCCTCCGTATTAGATTGAGAGATTGGAAACCTGGAAGTTTTAGCTTTTAATCTTTGTTTATGCTGGGCTTGGTCTCCATGTAAGCAACCCTGAGTCCCTTTGAGGAGATGGTGGCGGGATATGAAAATAAATCTGTTGTCATTATCATAACAACAACAACAACAACAACAACAACAACAACAACAACTTTATTTTTGTATGCCGCCTCCATCTCCCACAACGGGGACTTGGAGCGGCTCACATGGTGCCAAGCCCAGCATATCATATAACATCATAAAATAAATAGCTAAGACAAGCATCAACATTAAAAACTAATTAAACAAGTCATAATTTAAATAAAACATAATTGAAACAAAAATATTAAAACAATCATTCAAGGCATTAAAAGTCTAGTATAGCACAACAATACGGGCAACAGTCAAACTGAGGAGAGAATGTCTATGTCAAAATAGAACATATATCCAAAAGACAAGACAGATAGGGAGATAAATCTGGAATGGAAGACAAACTATAAAATGACAGGGAGATTTTCAATATGGATATGGGCCAGGTTATAATGGGCTTGTCTAGTCAAAAGAACAACAAAACAGCCATGTTTTAACTGTTTCTGGAAGGCAGAGAGGGTCGGAGCTAACCTAATCTCCCTGGGGAGGGAATTCCAGAGCCGGGGACCTACCGCTGAGAAGGTCCCCCACCAACCTCATTTGCGAAGGGGGAGGAAGCAAGAGAAGAGCCTCACCGGAAGATCTTAGAGATCGCACAGGTTCATAGAGAAAGATGCGGTCACGATGATAGGCCGGTCCCAAACCGTTTAGGGCTTTATAGATAAGCACCTGCACCTTGAATTGGGACCAGAAATTTAATGGCAGCCAGTGGAGCTGTTTAAACAGTGGAGGTGACCTCTCCCTGTAACTAGCTCCAGTTAACAATCTGGCTGTTGATCTTTGAACTAGTTGTAGTTTCCAAACCATCTTCAAAGGCAGCCCCATGTAGAGTGCATTACAGTAATCTATTCTAGAGGTAACTAAGGCATGGACCACCTTGGTCAAGTCAGGCTTCTAGAGATACGGTCAAAGCTGGAGCACAAGCTTTAATTGTGCAAAGGCCCTTCCAGCCACCGCCGACACCTGAGCATCAAGCATCAGTGCTGAGTCTAGGAGGACCCCCAGACTGTGGACCTGTGCCTTCAAGGGGAGTATGACCCCGTCAAGCACAGGTTGCCACCCTATACCCTGATCGGTTGAACGACTAACCAAGAGGACCTTTGTCTTGTCAGGATTAAGTTTCAGCCTGTTAGTCCTCATCCAGTGCATCACAGCAGCCAGACACTGGTCCAGGACCCGAGGGGCTTCCTTGGAGTTTGATCGAAAAGAGTAGTAGAGTTGGGTGTCATCTGCATAGAGATGGCACCAAACTCCAAAACTCCGGATGACCTTGCCCAGTGGTTTCATGTAGATGTTAAATAGCATAGGAGATAGAATGGAACATTGTGGGACCCCACAAGTCAAAGGCCAGGGGTCCGAGCAGGCATCTCCCGGCTTCACCAACTGGGTACGACCCTCCAGGAAGGAGCGGAGCCACTGCAGAGCAGCACCCCCAATACCCATTCTGGAGAGTCGACCCAGAAGGATACCATGATTAATGGTGTCAAAAGCTGCCGAGATGTCCAAGAGAACCAACAGGGACACACTCCCCCTGTCAAGTTTTCTGTGGAGGTCATCCACCAAGGTGACCAAAGCCATCTTGGTGCCGTGACCAGGCCTGAAACCAGACTGCGATGGATCTAGATAACTGGTCTCATCGAGGAAACCCTGGAGCTTTGTGGCAACCACCCACTCCAGAACCTTGCCCAGGGAAGGTAGATTGGAGATTGGGCAATAGTTCTTTAAAACCATAGGATCAAGAGACGTCTTCTTCTGGCAAGGCCTTATTATTGCCTGTTTAAAGCTCGATGGCATATGTCCCTGATCAAACAAAGCATTAATGATTCCAACAAACCAATCTACCAATCCCACACTGGCAAGTTTAATAAGCTAGGAAGGGCAAGGGTCCAGAGCGCAGGTGGTCGCCCTCACAGCCCCAAGGATCCCCCCAACATCATCAGGCTGAACAGGCTGAAACGAATCCATCAAAACCAGACAAGCAGATGCCTCGGTTACCAACCCAGAGTCTAGGTCGGAGCGTATCTGAGCGACTTTGTCTGCAAAATGATGTGCGAAATCACAACATCAGGTTGCTGGGTGGTCGAGAACCCACTCCCCCTCATGAGAATGGAGAAGCTCCCCAATCACCCAAAACAACTCAGCAGGTCTATTGTTGCAGATGCAATGTGGGCAGTCAATAAAGTTTTTCTGGCTGCCTTCATCGCCATGTTGTAGGCCCTAAGTGAGGCTGTAGCCCATGTTCGGTCAGGTACAGCGGCCAGTGGCACTCTAGCCTCCGTCTCATCCTCTTCATCATTGCCAGCTCCTCAAAAAACCAAGGAGCTAGCTTGAGTCTGCAAGATGAGAGGGGATGTTCAGGGGTGATTGTGTTCACCGCCCTGGCCATCTCAATGTTATAGAACTCAACCAGGGCATTGACAGGATCGTCAACCCTCATGACAGGTTCCCCAAGAGCCATCAGGAGTTCATCAGGATCCATAAGCCTCCTGGGGCAGACCATTGTAATAGGTCCTCCACTCCCGCAGAGGTTTGAGGTCATGGTTAGTCTAAAACTGCCCAGGTGATGATCAGTCCATGACAATGGAAGAATATTTTGCTCTTCCACACCAACCATATTCCCGTCTGCAATGAAAACTAGGTCCAATGTGTGCCCAGCCTTATGAGTGGAGCCTGATATCACCTGGGACAGCCCCATGGTCGTCATGGCAACCATGAAGTCCTGAGCTGCTCCAGATAAGGTGGATTCTGCATGGATATTGAAGTCACCCAGCACCACAAGCTGCTGGGACTCGAAGATCCGAGCAGAAACCACCTCAGCTAGCTCTGGCAGGGAGACTGCTGTGTCACGGGGTGATCAGTACACAAGCAGAATCCCCAAACTGTCCCGGCCACCCACTTTCAGGTGGACACACTCAAACCCAGTAGATTGCAGAACAGTACACCTGATCAGGGAGATGGATTCCTGACAGACCAACACATCCCCGCCTCCCCGCCCCCAGGCCTGGCCTGCTGATGCACCCCAAAACCCAGTGGACAAAGCTGGGTGAGATTTAACCCTACCTAGCTCATCCAACCAAGTCTTGATGATGCATGCCAGATCTGCATGGCCATCCAGGATCAAGTCCTGTATGGCTGAAGTTTTACCATCATCACCTGAAGGACCAGGAAATGGGGGGATGTCATGAATGAGGCCATCGATTGTAATGTGAAACTCATTTTTGGTTATGCAATTTATCCAAAAATTGGCGTATTTACATTCATGTAAATATGCCATTACTGCCTCTGAATCTAGTAAATAGAACTCAGAAAATAGAAAATATTTTTTCAACCTTCTATATGTTACATATGTCCCCAGGAGCTGATAAAGACATGAGAGCATCACACATTGCCCTGATGTGGGACATGTATTGATTTTGACAAGAAACTTGAGGCTGTCTAGCAGCAGGGCACTAGGAATCTATTAAACATATTGTGTGCAGACTAAATGTCAACACCATTATTGTCAATGAGCACTCTGGAAATGAAAACCATAAGGAGTGTAAAGTCCGGTGTCCAAAGAAATTTGTCCATTCCTACAAAAGATGAACTTTGTCACCAAATTGAAAGGTTAATATGTTTTTCATTGTTAGCTAAGCTTTTATTTTAAAAATATGTGAGATGAAAGGGAAGTGTAAATATTAAGTGTTTTAAAATTCATATTATTAGTAACTCTCTTCATGGAAACCAGTATCTGAAGTGGTTGAAGTTCTTATTTTGGAGTACTAATAGTTTAAAGTAGGGCCTGGGGAACTGATAAAAGGAGATCTCTTACAACAGATATCCTATACCATACCAGACAGGACAGAGTGATACACTTTTGCTAGGTTTTCCTACCTGATATCTGGTGTATATGTTGGGTTACAACTTTCATTGGTCAGAATCATTTTCATCCTATGATGCTACCAGGGCTGTAGCCAGAAAAAAATTTCGGGAGGTGTTTTGAAAATTTCGGGGGGGGGGGGAGGGTTGAACCCCTAGCACATACCCCTCCCCGCTACAAACCTGTCAATATCTGCTTGAGATAGTGCCTGGAGGGACTCTTAATGTTTTGTATCTCATAGACTTAGCATGGGGATTTGGTTAACCAGTTAAAATTCATGAGTAAACGAGATTTTTTTTATAACTTGAAAAATTTCGGGGGGGGGGGGGTCAAACCCCTAACCCCCCCCCCCCCCTTGCTACAGGCCTGGATGCTACTATAACTAGGACTCTGCCAATATACATACATTTTCCTGCATTATGTAACATATTATAGAATCTAATTATGTGGTACACTTTCCCAAGATTTCCAATTGCTACCAGATACTTCTGTCCTCCTTATCCAGAATGATGCTGACTGGTGTCTGTCTGACTGGCTGGAGGGAACTAGAAAAGCTTTGTCATAAATGGGCCATTTTTAGAATGATAATAATTTCAATCGTTAAGCAAATATTTTGCAGAATGAATTATATTGGATAATGACCAATTATAACAAGTTATGTTATAATGGAGCAAGAATGGTTAAAATGTCTACGCTTGCTTTTTAGGGGCAAAGTGATTGAGAAGGCCATTGCCTTCCCACTCCAGGCAGTCCTGGATAACACGTGCTTTGTTAACCCATTTCAAATGGACTTCAGAGCAGGATACGGATTTGAGACTGCTATGATAACCTTAGTTGATGATCTCTGTATTAACAATGACAATGGAAGTGTTTGTCTCTGTTGCGTTTCATATCTCAGTGGTGTTTAATATCATCAACCATGGTATCCTTCTAGAACACCTGCGGGATTGAGGATTGGAAGCACTGTGTTACAGTGGCTCTGGTCATACCTCTCAGGCAGGTTCCAGATGGTGGTGCTTGTGGATATCTGCTCCTAAAAAAAGAGCTGATGTGGCATCCTACAAGGATAACAAATTGAAACTGAATCCAGGTAAGACAGATGTGTTTGCTATTAAGGGTCCTAGAGGTCTAGGGTCCTAGAGTTGGAGGTGTGTTAACCAGTCCTGGATGGGGTAACCCCCCCCCCCCCAAAAAAAAAAGGGCTGTGTTCACAGCATGGAAGTGCTCCTGGATCTGTCTCTCCAAATGTCTGCCCAGTTAGATGCAATGGTCAGGAGTACTTACTACCAGCTTCGTCTGATGTGCCAGCTCTTCTTAAAACTTAAAGTTCTAAAGATGGCAGTGCACAGACTGGTAACCTCAAGGTTGGGCTTCTGCAATGCACTGTACATTGTGCTACCTGTGTACCAAGTTTGGAAACTCCAAATAATTCAAAACATGGCAACCAGACTCATTACAGGAAAATTTAGGAGTGAACATATTGTACCCTTACTAAAGTCATTCTACTGGTTGCCAATTTAGTTTCCTGGAAAAGTACAAAGTTTGTCATTACCTTCCTCTGATTCTGAGAGTGTGATTTGGATAGGGTCATTCAATGTGTTTCCATATCTGAATAGGAATTAATATCCTGGTCTCCCAGAGTCCAAATCCAGCACTCAGACCATTACACAAGATTGGTTCTCTGATATGCTACCATCTTAGATGGCTTCAGATGGTCTTGCATGTCAATGAAATAATAAAAGATTATAGAACTGACTTGGCAGTTTGAGATTATCCTCCAACAATATCAAGAATGGAAGATGATTGTGGAGGGAGAAATGAATGGAGTTGCAATCCAACAACTTGTGACAGAAGAATGTAAAATTACTTTTAGAGGCTACAGTTTCTAGAACCATATGCAAGCCAGAAAAGTTTGTGAGCTGTACTTCAAAGAGTTAGTATTCCAACTCACCAAATTTTTATGTAGATATGCCCCTAGCCTCCTTGAAATGCTTTATTTTCCCTTCCCCCAAACAAACCACTTCAGTGTGGTGTGTTTACTTGCCTAATGCACATCACAATAATAATAGTTTTACTAAACTCAGTGCATGGTAATGCATGTAGATGTGAAAAGTCTCTCTCCCCCCCCCCCCCCCCAAATGTATCTATAGAGCTTTTCTTAATACTGTGCTCCTCTTTTCCATCTCTTACCCCTTCACTTGCAGGGATTAGAAGGTTGTGTCAGGTGACATTTGGGGAGCCTGACTAGTTGGCAGCCTTGCCCCCCCCCCTGCCATTTTATATCCAATGAGTGTATGCAAGGATTTTCTTAATGCTGTCTTCTTACTCCCATTACTAGGACATTTATAGCTCCTCTGTAAGAAGGACTTGGGATTTTAAGTGAGAACAGTCATTAACATGACCAAGAATTTTATTATCCTTTCCAAGAAAACAAGCCTACTTTAGCTGTCTATCAAGTAGTTAAACATCTGACATAAAAAACAACACAAGTAGCCAAAAGACACTTGGAGACATGGAAACTACCACTACTTTTATGGGATCAATTTATCTTTGAATTACACTGAAATGACTGTATGGAGATGTTTCTAAAAGATGCAGATTTTAAAAGCAATCATCCTACTAGATTAGAATTACTGAATTACTTTGAGAATGACATTTCTGTTTCATTACATAGCTACCCAAAATGAGTACACTTGATGCTTATCCAGATGAATGTGTGATTGAAGTTAATTATTCCATTCACCTTTAAATGAATTATAGATTGTGCTATTTTGCCCAAGAGAAAAGTCATTTTCATCCACTGAATACATCCAGGGATTGTAACTGCCATTTATGTTCTCTCTAATATAGCCACATTCCCATGTTTCAACTTAGTTGGAATTGTAATAATGTGCAGAAAATCCAAAGGTTAGTGGAATTAATATCACTTCTCCTGTTATAGTTTTGATCCAGAGTAACTCATGGTAAGACGTGAATTGACACCTAATGGTCTGCGAAGAAAAAGGAATATGTCATGTTTTTTATTTAAATGCCAGAAGAAGCACAGTCTTTGTTTCTACCAGAGGGAACATACTGAGAAACTAAACTCAAAGTGGAGCCCATACTTAGAAATGGCCACTAATGAAATTTTCATTTAGAAGTATGACTATGCATAGTGAACTTCTGGGGGAAGGGGGGTGCTACAGGTATGAATGTTTGTAGTTCTCTAAAAGCTAGGCATGAGGTTGATAACTATTAGGTAAGAAAGGAAAATTCACATGAAGTGGAGTTTGGGGAATCATGGTAAGAAGGAACATAATTAAAGTTTTCTGCCAAGCATCTAAATTCTGTAGTACAGTTGTTGTTCAGTTGCTCACTATGATAATCCCATTGCTTTGACCACAAAAATAATCCAAAATGATTTCATACAAATGATTTACTTGAAAATGTTTCATGGTTTTGTCTTAGGTTGTGGAGTCAAGGTTTTTTGCTTCTGCTGTTTTCTGCTTCCATTAAATAGTTTCATATGGTTCTTGATTACCAAGACCATCAACTGAGCTTCAGGAACTAAAGTAAGTAGATCCTTCTTCTTCAGAAGTATAGTGTCCTATTGATCAGAAAGCAAACTATGTAGCATGGGAGGGGGAGTAGGATCAATCTCTACAGGTTTGATAAGATAGGTACACTTTGTTGTTGTTTATTTATTAAGTTGCTTCCGACTCTTCATGACCTCATGGACCAGCCCACGCCAGAGCTTCCTGTCAGCCATTGCTGCCCCAAGTTCCTTCAAGGTTAAGTCAGTCACTTCAAGGATACCATCCATTCATCTTGCCCTTGGTCGGCCTCTCTTCCTTTTTCCTTCCACTAAGAACTCCATATATCCCTCAACTTATTTACATATTAATTTAAATTTCCTTCCTATGGCTATCTTAGCTGGCTGAGTCCACATTGTAAGTGTAATGCCATTGTCAAGTTCAATAGTGGGGATCATACATCCTGCATCTTTATACTCAAACAAAAAGAAAATGGCACATTTAACTTGATAGAAATCTAATCTGGTTTTGGCTTCATTATTAAAAAGAGAAAATAAAGTTATGCTAGGATTCTGTGAAGATCCTTAGTTTTCTCATTGTTCTCCTCAACCACATTTGACATCTGCCAAGTCAACCAGATTTTCATTCCATGAACATATTAACTCATCTCCCCCGCCCCACAACCCCACTTTATGGCTATTTTAAAAAATAATGTACACAGTAAAGGTAATTAATTCCAAATGACTGTGTACACAATGTTTAATAGCTTCCAATTCCAAATGAAATTACCTTCATTTGGTAAATATTTTCATTGCGTGCCTCTAAATCTTCCAGCTACTCAGTCAGCCTCCAAGCATTGGGATGCCAGAAAGCTTCCCTCTGTTGATACAGAAGTAGGTTGCTCAATCTCTGCTTAATTGGCTATTTAGCAGAGGGTCTGATTTACTTTCCTGTTGATATAATCATACAAATTGCCCATTGAGGATCATTAAATGGAAAAGGCTTTCTCCTTGTCAAGGATTTTATTCTGCTGTAAGGCAAAATTCCACACTTCCTAAATGCTTTGAAATAATGTCGGCATTGCTTTGAAAGATAAAAATTTGATTTTTCCTTGCTTGAGATCACCAGTCTTCAAATTAGGATAACAAGCAATTTTGAATAATCTCCCAAACAGATCAATTGCACATACAATTCCTCATGGTACAAGCAAAGCTCCGGGAAACTGTCTATGAAAGCAAAATAGAATCTTGAGTTGGAAGAGACTACAAGGGCTATCCACTATAGCCTCCTGCCATGCAGGAACACACAATCAAACCACTCTCAACAGATGGCCATACATACTCTGCTTAAAAACCTCCTCAAACGAAGACTCTACCACTCTCCAGTTCTCTTCTTGTTAATATTAATGCATGTCCAAAAATCCCATAAACTTCTGTTAAGTGTCACATGTAGAAAATGCTATTAGGAATGCCCATCAGGATTTAAATGTTTTTGATTCTGTGTTGAATTTTGAATCAAGCATGCATTTCTAGCATATGAAAAAACAGATCATTAAAATGATAAGTTCAGTCAATTACATGCAAGTTCACTTAGGAGTAAGTCACTATGCTTTCAATAGAGTTTAAACCTTTCCAGGGATGACCAAAAGTGGTAGATCTAGAGGTCAATGGGAACTGCACACAGCAAAAAAATGCCCCCTACCCCAACTGAAACAAAATTCTAAGCATGAACCTACTGAATTAATACAGTTTGACACCATTTTAACATGGTTCGATGCTATGAAATCAGAATTGTAGCTTTATGAAGTGTTTAACCTTCCCTGCCAAAGAATGCTGGTCTACAAATCTCATGATTCCAAAACACTGAGCCATAGCAATTAAACTGATGTCAAACTGTATTATTTCTACAGTGTAGATGCATCTGAAAAGTGGTAGAATTCAAGTTTTGAAAATTGGTATTTGAGCATAGTAGTAGGGAACTGGGGTTATTGGGTTCAACCTACAGTTCAGGTCTTGTTGGATTCAAACTATGATCAGCCACATGCTTTATGTACAGAGATAAGGGGAGTCCTCTGGATAGCTAAGGTTTGCCCAGTTCTGCTTTGATCTTTATCTACAATGGGGATGTACAGATAAGTCTGTGGCGTTCTTGTAATTAACAAGAAAGACTGGCTCACCACATGAAGACATTTTGTTGAGTGAATTGTCAGCTACTTTGAGCTTTAACATTTCAGGACTTTTGTCATTGCTATAAAATGGCATATAAAGTTCTTTTGCATAAAAGTCAGTTTTATTTTTTATCAGCTTTGAAGTTGTCCTCTATTTGGAGGGATGTTCAAACTGTCTGATTTTATGGCAAAGGAGGGCAGTGAACTGTGAGCAATGCTGCAGATCTAGGGGCTACTTTGATTCCCTCTGGAGCTGCATGACTATCCTTTAAAAAAATCAAAAACATCAAATCCACCTCTAGTTTTTCATAAATTGGTATTTTGTGGTGATTCACTGCTCCTTTTTGATCAGAGAAAGGTCTTGGATCTCTACGTTTTCTTTTGTATTTTTTTTTACTGCTATCAAGTTGACTTTGATATGGTAAACCTGTAAATGAGAGACATCCAAGTCACCTTATCATCAAGAGCACTGCTCAGGTTTGCAAAATAGGGTTATGGCTTCCTTGATTGAGTCTATCTATATGCAATGTGGTCTTCCTCTTTTTTTACTACCTTCTAGCTTACCAAACTAGGTTTGCTTTTTGGTTTCTTTTTTTAATAATTTCAAACGGTGGGGCCTCATCACATGAGGCAAATTAAGTTCCCTAGGATGCTTTCAGGGCACTTCCTCCTTGCCGCCCACTATTATAGTGACTTCTAGTGGGGCCTCATGGAGGAAGCATCCTGACAGTGGCATAGGAGACTTCCCTCCGAACATGGGAGGCTTCCCATATTCCATAGAAAACCATGGGGCCAAGTTGCACAGAGATGCTTCCCCATGTGGGATAAGGAAGCATCAGCTGTGGGCAAAGCAGGATTGCCCCACTGCCCCACTAATTCACCATGTGATGAGGTCCCATGAATGGTTAAATCTGTGTATGTAGAATCTGTGGATATGGAGGGCTAATTGTATCTTTGGCAGAACAGGGGAGCCTATTGCACCACAAATGAGTTGATTTTCTTCTTATCAGCTTTCTTCACTGTCCAGATTTCACAGTGTTTAAGTTACCCTTCCATCATTACCATCTTGTCAACAAACTCAGTAGGCATATAGTCAACTTGATTATCATAATCTTCATACCTTGAATGAGATGTCTTGGATTCTGTTTAAATTATTAAAATTGTTTCTATTTTTTTTTCTTCTACCTGTAATCAGACATCACACCAAACTCCTGGAGCATTTCCATCAGCGTTGCCTCAGAAAAATCCTACAAATCTCTTGGGAAGACAGGCGGACAAATGTCAGTGTGCTGGAAGAAGCAGAGACCTCTAGCACTGAAGCGATGCTCCTACGCCATCAACTCCACTGGACTGGCCACGTTGTCCGAATGCCCGATCACCGTCTCCCAAAGCAGTTGCTCTACTCCGAACTCAAGAATGGGAAACGTAACGTTGGTGGGCAGGAAAAAAGATTTAAAGATGGGCTCCAAGCCAACCTTAAAAACTGTGGCATAGACACTGAGAACTGGGAAGCCCTGGCCCTTGAGCACTCTAATTGGAGGTCAGCTGTGACCAGCAGTGCTGCGGAGTTCAAAGAGGCACGAATGGAGGGCCTAAGGGAGAAAAGTGCCAAGAGGAAGGAGCGTCAAGCCAACCCTGACCGGGACCGCCTTCCACCTGGAAACCAATGTCCTCACTGCGGGAGAACATGAAGATCAAGAATAGGTCTCTTCAGCCATCTATGGACACACCCCCAGGGTGGAAGACAATCATCTTCGAACTACGAGGGATCACCTAAGTAAGTAAGTACCTGTAATGTAGTGTGTGTGTAGTGTTATGTAGCCCGTGCCCCCTTTTTTTGTTGATCCATATTAATCTTAAAACCTTACTTTTACAAGGCTATTCTATACCGTAATGTTAGTTTGGTCATCCTTATTAGAACTTATTAATGCTCAAATTTCACTAAATAATTAAGGATAGGAAGCCAAGAATTTTATATCAAATTGAAGCAACCAAATGTACACATGCATCCAATTCCCTAAACAAACAGCAACTGTTAATTAAACAATTTCTGGCATCTCATGGATTCTTCCTTTCCTTCTCTCAGAGTATTACAGTGATTAGGAGACATTGGCTTTTGAGTTAATTTTTAACTTGACATATATTCCTACACCTAATCACCAAAACATCACAGAATGTTATGCTTGGTTTGTCACTCGAGCAATAACAGACCGCTCCATGCATAAAATACAGTGACTCCCATTTTAAACAAAAATAGACAAGGAGTAGCTGATTTTGTGCAAACCACATTGCTCACTAAAGGCAAAGAAATCAGCTTCACAGAAATAATTTGGTTTCTATTATACTTTGCAATTTTTTGGTTTCTCACTGATTTTGTGTTTTGTACATTTGCTGAGGTGAAGAGAGTTTTGTGTGCATGTCTTTAATATGAGAAGAACAGATATAGAGAGAAATGGGGTGCATCGATTCTTACAGCAGTGTTAGTGGCAGACAGATTAATACTTGGTATTATACATGTCTGTAACCTATGGTTTCATTGTTTGACTTTTGACTTATTACAACCTTATCCTAGGGTTTTCTTTCTAAGATTTGTTCAGGGTGTAGCCAAAAAAATTGTAGTTTTCCAAAAACTGAAGATTCCGGGGTCGCCTGATAAGGACTCACTAAACGTGGGTGACTTCAACTCAATAAAGAGATCTGCACCAGGTGAAGGCAAACAGACTGAAGTTTATAGCAATCTGAAGTTTGGATAACACAATACTGTGCCAAAATGTACTAGCATAAACATAGGGTCAAAAACAGACCTTTTATACAGTAGTTCCCCATTCACCCTTTGGGTGCTTGAAATTGAATTTCTAAAACAATGGATGTGGCAAGGAACTTTGATGGGATTAAGTGAGGTTGCCCAAGTCCAGGAATCTGGCACAATGGGATTTGATTGTCCAGTCCCTGCTCCCAGACAGCAAACAGAAATCATGTCCCTTTTGTGAAACAGGACACCCCTGATGTCTTTGGGGGAGCAGCGAGTATTGCGTCCATTGTTGAAGTTTGTATTTGATTGTCTCATGGATTTAGGGCATTGAGAAGAATCCCTGGAATGTTGTTCCAATCCTGGGGGGCTGAAAGAGTCAAACTGAGTCTCTTGGGTGTGCCTTCAGAAAGATTTATTTAAGTAAAAATAAAGATAAAATATTATAAAGAAAATAATTGATTATGTGTGCCCTATAGTCATGAGAGTGAGGAACAATGAGGAAAGGGGGAATGGCTGTTTTGGCTCAGGAGGGAAAGGGGGATTGGGAAAGGGATCTTTGCTTTAATCTGACAGCCCAATTCCAGGTGCTGGCTTTCAGAGAGGAAATGGAGACAAAGGAGCAGTGAGATGGAAACAGTGTCAGAGGAGACTCATAGTGAAGGATACATGTTATCTTTTATTAGACTATATTGAGGAAACAGTGTTTCAGTGGAAGAGGTTTGACTGTAATGAGTTTGCTAGAAGACAGGTACCCTTGCCAATCCTTCCTCGGTCCTACCATGTTCTCTGAGACCCCCACAAGTCTAGGCTTTGTCCAAGTCCATTCAGGTCCCAATGGGCTTTGTCCAAGCCAGATCAGGTGCTGCATTTTTTGAGCTCTAGTTCTTTATATTGACCCTCTGTGACTCTGCCCAACATGCGTTTTGTACAGGCTGGCTCAGATCAAATAATATCTGCCTGACTGTGGAGGAAATGTGGAATATATGGAGGTGTGTGTGTGTGTGTGGGGGGGGGGGGGGTTGCGCAAAGAGTTCATGTGAAAGGAAAGTGTGCCTTTGCAATTTATTCTAGCCCCTTGCCCTTGGGAAACTATAGATCCCATCCATAGTACTTATTATATTGTTGTCGACCGCGTTTTAGAGGATCGGGCCCTTAAGGAGAGACCCGACCCGGTCCTGAGGGAACGGACCTTGGCGAAGCCAAAAGGAGAATAGAAGCCGCAATACAACCTGAAGCCTGAAATGAAGAAGGTCCGCCAAGGGTGAAGGAAAATCTGCCAAGGAGTCTTTATTGAGCGATTCAGCTGAATGGACACTAGTAGCGATCATTCAATCTACTAGCGTAACATATGTTTCAAATAAAGCCATATTTATACAATGTTTCGGTCTGACAGCCCTTTGAATTTCCCACCCCGCTTCCCCGCCCATCTGATCGTGGATAGGCTGAGAGGTTGAACGAGGCGGGCTTTCGTTTCCCGCCTTGCTCTGCTGGCCCAATGGGGAGCCGCTTTTTGTCCCCCCTCGGGCCAATCAGAGAGGAGGAGGCAGGAGCTATTGAAACAATGAGGTGACAGGACAGGAAATATCAGATTAATTCTGGCCCAGCCGATTTCTAAAGGAATTAATGGCACCCATCAAGGATGTCCGGGGTCCTGTCACGTTCACAAGTCTTTAGATATGTCTTGGGGGTGTCAGACGGGAAGTAAAGAAGGGTGGTGATGAGCCGTCATTGACGGGCTCCACAGGGGTGCCTTCCTGAGGCGTCCTGGCCTGGGATATGACAATGTTTGCCTTGGGGGCGAGTCACCTTTAGGAATTTGGTGACTCAAGCCCTATATTGTCCATGCGATCGGAATGAGATTGGATTAAACGGTGGCAGATTATCCTTTTGTTGTTTTTTTTTGGGAAGGGAGGTTTGGGTCATAGGGCTAAGGTTCACGTTGGGGTCATAATATTTCCCATTTGATTTCATGATTTGACAATTATATGGGATAGAACGAAAAATAAAATAAAGTTGGAACATAAACCCTGCTGGGAAGAATACATATTTTCCGGGGATCCCAAAGAGTACAAATACATATAGGCAGATAGATAGATTTCAAGGAAATAAAGGAGAATCCATAAAGGTGGGTGACATTGCATAAAGGGGAATCATGAATGATATAAACAATAGAAAACATTTGATACAACATCTGGGGAGAAGTGGAGTTCTGGCAGCATGATTTCACAATTCATGAAGTTAGCCCAATGGTTAGAAGTTCATACAACAGCGAGTCATGAGAGTGTCCAAGTACATAGAATATGAAAATTCATGGATACATGAGGAAAAAGAGTTCATCTGTGATGGGAGGAATTCGTAGAGATGGCATGGGGAAAGGGGCACATGTGGGTTGCAGTCTTTGGAAGTATAGGATTTCATAAGTCCAGGGGTAGGTCTGGGGAAGAGTGTTCTTCTCCTTCATAAAATCATGAAAGTATGAATGACATGTGGAGGGCACCCGTCCGGGCACCCCCTGGCAGCTGTAGAGAGGGTAAGAGTTCTTGGAGAACTATGTTTCCCCAGCGAGAGAGCGATCCCCCCCCATCCCCAGTTCACAGAAAAGGGGCTAGGGATCTCTTAAAACCATTCCGCGGGCTGCGGGGAGAGGAAAGTCCGGGATAAGGCAGCAGTTTAGCTTGAAAGGAGCCGTCGGTCCCGTTTGACAGTCAGCTGTTGAGGTGCCGAAAACTGGACCGATTCCGGTTCCGCTGGTTGTCTTCGAGTCAGGAGCCTTAGAAAGGGTTAGGACTAAAAGAGGAGCGTTCTAGGGGTAATTTTGATAGAGATATGAGCCAATTTATATCGTCCGCCATGTTAATCTATGGCGGAGAAAACCTCAGCCGGAGTTAAAGGGACGAGAGAGAGAGAGAAATTGCATGCGGAGGAAGGAGTCAGAGAAAGACACAAAATAACCAGATAGAGAGTGTTATTGTTAAAATGAATGCTACTTTTATTGGAGGGTTTTGTTACATAGATCAGGGAAGGGGAAAATGAAGAAAGAAAAAAGTCTTTTAATAATAGTCTGCTGCGGTCCCGCTTCGTTCCTTTGGTGAGTGATCTACGGAACTCTCCGCTGCGTTTTTAAATTAATTTAAAAGCCGGGGTTTCGGTTATCATATCCCCACTCGGGAGGGCGGGGCGAGGTGGGCGGAGCCTATTTCGCCCCTGCCCTACCGCATAAGCATTATAACCTCTTAGCGGCAGCATGGCCATCTGCTGAGAGGGGTTCGAATGGTTCTTTTTGCGACAAATTTGGAACAGAGCGGGCAAATGCGACCAGCAGCAGCTTATTATTAGAAGGAGAAGGATTACAGCTAGAAAGAGGAGAAAACCTTTCCTCAGCCAGTCTAAAGAAGGGAGCCAGTCGGTCAGAAAACTAAGGTCGAATCCAGTCGTCTCCTTAATTCCTGAGGCCAAGTCATTCAAACTCTCGATGGATTTATGAATCATAGGAGTCTGGTCTGTCAAATTAAAGCAGCACATGTGCCTTACGCTCTCACAGCCATAGTGGTTCTTTAATAGGAGGAAATCAATAGCTGCCCTGTTATCTAATACAGCCTCCCGCAGCTCATGCATTTCCTTTGCCACCGATGCCAAGGCTTGAGAGGTATAATTGATGTTTTTGACCAGAGCGCAGGCCAGATGCTTTATGGCCCTATAATTCATGGCTGAGGCTACTCCAGGAGTGAACAGTGCAGCCGCCACAAATTGGGGAATGCCTTTTAGTACTACTGAGGGGTCGCAATTTGGATCCAAGTTTTGAATGGATCTTGCCTTCCGACTCAAAGAGTGTGCCAGTTCTAAGTCGTTCTTGGAAGGCATAAAAAGAGACAGCCTACCCAAGGCACAATTCCCCATGGAGGTATTGGCAGGTAGATAACCATAGGCTGTCTGTCCACACAGGAAAAACCATCCTGGGGGCAGGACCCAATGGGCATTCAGATGAGACAGTTTTTCTACATGGGTACAATTTAGAGAGTTGTCAATGGGGAGTTGATGGCATTCACCGGTGCAGGTGGGAATTTGAAAACAATTTTTTGCTTGAGGAACATGAGCAAGACGGATAGTAGCCATGCCGGGCAACTTGTCCATGGAAACTCTTCCCCAGTTTGAGAGATCTCTGTAAGACATATCCTTTGGGATGTCTTGGAACATGGTATAATTTCTAAAAATTTCCAGAGGTTCTGGAATGCCAATTAAACAGGTGGAAAACAGGTCTGTGGCGGAGGCTCCACTGGACAGGCAAAAATCTGAGACATTTAAGGCTTTTGTGGCCAACTGTTGCCAGAAGTTTACTTTAGAAGAAAGCCATTCATACAAAACCGGACTAGAGCTGGCAGGGAGAGTCAGAGAAAAAATGAGAATTAGGGTTAGCATTTTTTAGGGCTAGCACGTTGGACAGCTCCCAGCGGGAAACGATAGGGAAAGAACAGGGAGAGAAAAATAGAGAGGAAATTAGAACTCACGGCTCCTGATTCAGCACGCTGGACAGCTCCCAGTGGAATCGTGGTGTTAGTTCTTCCGAGCGGGGGGGGGGGGGGGGGGGTTGAAGTGAGGGCCGATTTGACAGCTGTCAAAGTGAGCTGTCAAATGTTTGTAGGTCCAAATAGGGGTGTTCCCGTGGTGCTAGAAGGATGGAATTTGGAGGGGTCCTTGGAGGGGGTCTTGTGCTTTGGTCTCTGGCTTTTGGTCTTTCTCCGGGCCTCGGGAGGGTGTGGGTCAGGACAGTTCGCGGGCGGCGGGCCCTGAGGAGGTGTTTTCCGGAACAACACCTTCAGGTCGTCTCCCAGCTCAGCTGTCCACAGATCTTTGTCTTCCTCACCGCTGGTGGGGGCTGGCTCAGGTTCAGGAGCGCTCTTGAGCCTGGTGTGATGGATCCAGGCACGGATTCCAGCAACCTTGCAAGCGGTGTAAGAGGTCAGGAGGACTTGGTGAGGTCCGACCCACTTCTCAGTCAGAGGCTCCGGTCGCCACGTCCGCACGAAGACCCAATCTCCAATGGAAAAGTCGTGGACTGGAGCATCCAGGGGGACAGGAAGGTGGGAGAGTAGGTACCTGTTTAGAGAAGAGAGGACAGAGGTAAGAGAAGACAGTCTAGCTCTAAGGCTTTCGGAGCCCACCTCATGTAGGTGTTCAGCCTTCAAGGGAACCTGGGAAGAAGGAAAAGGCCTACCATAAAGAATCTCAAAAGGACTTAATTTTAACTTGCCCCTAGGGGCAGCCCTGACTCGAGTGAGAGCGAGTGGAAGAGCCTCTGGCCAAGGTAGGTTAGCTTGCTGACAGATTTTCGCCACTTGTCTCTTAAGGGTTTGGTTCATCCTTTCAACCTTGCCGCTTGCTTCTGGGTGCCAGCTGGAATGCAAGTCCCACCGGATCTGAAGGGCCTGAGAGACCTGTTGGGTGACCTTGGAGATGAAAGAACTCCCGTTGTCCGAAGAAATGCAGAGGGGCAGGCCAAAACGTGGGATGATGTCATGGAGGAGAGCTTGAGTGACCTCTTTGGCAGTACAAGTATAGCAGGCGAAAGCTTCAGGCCACCCGCTGTAGCAATCCACAAACACCAACAGGTATTTGTACTTCTTACTGGAGGGCAATTCAGCAAAATCCACCTGCCATACCTGTCCTGGCTGCAGTCCTGCCCTGAGATGCCCCACTTCTGGCTTCTTCTGGATCTTGGGGTTGTTCTTTAGGCAGAGGAGGCATCGCTTGCAGGCCCAGATAGACTGTTGGGCCATGCGTGGTCCAATGAAGAAGGATCTGAGGTGTTCCAGCATGGCATCATGACCCCAGTGGGTGCTTTTGTGAAGGCGGAGGGCCACTTCACGCATCAGGGGATCTGTGAGGAGCAGACGGCCTTGGCTGTCCTTCCACCAACCCTCATCCCGTGTCAGTCCTTCCCTCCTAGCAAACTCATCGTCCACAGTTCCATACAGAGAGAGGCTGGTGATGGTGGTATCCGGGATGAGGGCTCCCTGGAAGGTGGGCGTTTGGTTGGCGGCCCCCTTAGCCGCGGCATCTGCTCTCCTGTTTCCCCTGGCAGCGTCCTGGTCTCCTGCCTGGTGTCCCCGACAGTGGATGACAGCAACGGCAGTGGGCTTGCAGACAGCATCCAGCAGCCTCAGGATTTCTGCCTGGTGCTTGACTGGGCTGCCTGCAGTGGTCAGCAGTCTCCTCTCCTTCCAGATGGCTCCGTGGGCATGCAGGACATTGAAGGCAAACTTAGAGTCTGTGTAGATGTTGACAGTCCTTCCTGCTGCCAGCTCCAGAGCTCTGGTGAGGGCGATGAGTTCTGCCTTTTGGGCGGAGGTACCGGCTGGCAATGGTTCTGCCTCTATGGTGTCCCACAGAGTAACAACTGCATAGCCCGCCTTCCTCACGCCCTGATGGACACTGCTCGACCCATCCGTGTAGTATTCCAAGTCTGCCTGGGGAAGTGGTTGGTCCTTGAGGTCCGGCCGGCTGGAGTATACTTCTTCAATGGTGGCGATGCAATCATGTGGCTCCTGGTCGTCTCCTTCGGCTGATTCGATGGGCATCAGGGTGGCTGGGTTGAGGCAGTTGGTGGTGGCCAGGGTGAGGTCTCCCTGGTCGATGAGCGAAGCCTGGTAGCGAGTGAGTCGTCCTGCTGACAGCCAGTTGGTCCCCTTAGCATCCAGGACTGCCAGGACGCTATGGGGCACATAGACAGTCATTGGTTGGCCCAGTGTCAGCTTCCGGGCTTCCTCAGCCAGCATAGCGGTGGCAGCCACGGCACGAAGACAGGCTGGCCACCCAAGGCTGGTGGGGTCCAGTCGCTTGGAGAAGTAAGCGACTGGCCTTTTGACGTTGCCCAGAGGTTGGGTCAACACCCCCACTGCCACCCCCCGACGTTCGTGGACATAGAGGAAGAAGGGCTTGGTCATGTCAGGCAGTCCCAAGGCTGGTGCAGACATGAGGGCTTTCTTGATGGCATCGAAGGCTGTCCTGCATTCTGCGGTCCAGGTGAGGAAAGTCTCCGGTCCGGTGGTTGCCTCGTAAAGAGGCCTGGCGAGCAGTCCGAAGTTAGGCACCCAGATCCTGCAGAAGCCAGCCATGCCCAAAAAACCCCGCAGTTGCTTCTTGGTCTTGGGCTCTCGGACCTTGCAGATGGCTTCCTTCCGCTCCGGCCCCAGAGCCCGCTGTCCTTGAGAGACATCAAATCCCAGGTAACGCACAGTGTCCTTGCAGATTTGAGCTTTCTTTTTGGAGACCTTGAAGCCAGCCTCTCCCAGGAAGTTGAGGAGACTGATGGTAAGTCTTTCACAGGTAGGTACATCCTCACAACAAAGCAGAAGATCGTCAATGTATTGGAGAAGGATCCCCTGGTCCCGTTCCGGCCACCTGTCCAGCTCCGAAGCGAGGCTTTGGCTGAAGATCGTAGGAGAACAAGTGAAACCTTGCGGAAGAACCTGCCAGCAGAGCTGCACCTTCCTGGCCGAGTCCACATGCCCCCACTCAAAGGCAAATATTTCTTGGCTATCTACGTGTAGAGGGATAGAAAAAAACGCATCTTTTAAGTCCAGAACAGTAAAGCAAGAGCAGGAAGGAGGGATAGTAGAAAGAAGAGTATAGGGGTTAGGCACCACGGGATGAATGTCCACCACAACAGCATTGATGGCTCTGAGGTCCTGTACAAAGCGGTATTCATCTGAGTTGAGCTTCTTGACTGGCAGCACAGGTGTGTTGTAAGGGGAGGCGCACTCTCTCAGCAGAGAGTACTTCAGAAAATTTTCAATGATGGGCTGGAGGCCCTTTTTGGCTTCGAGGGGGATGCGGTATTGGGGAATCCTAGGAGGCCTGATGTCGGGTTTTAGGGCAATTTTGACTGGGGCAACGTTCTTGGCCCTCCCTGGAATCCCATCGGCCCACACAACAGGGTCGACTTGTTCCAGAATGGCCAAAGGGATCAGGTCAGCCTCTGGGCTGGGCTGATGAAGCAGGAGAGCCTGTATCCTCCACCCCTCCTCCTCTGGGACAGCCAAGATGATCTTTTCTGGCCCAAAGGTGACCTGCGCCCTGATTTTACAGTCCCCCCCAGCAGGGGGACTGGACACTCAGGCATGTACAGGAACTCATGAGACAGAGTCTTCCCTCCCACCTCACACTCCATGGGCTTGAGAAAAGACCTCTCTGCCTCTTTCCCTGAGACCCCCACTACCTGAGTCTTCCTAGCCCCCATGTCTGTTCCCCGAAACCCTTCGGTGACCACTGAATGGGTGGCCCCACTATCTAGAAGGAAATCCATAGTTCTTTTCCCTAACTTCAATGGCACCATTGGGTCACTGGGAGCCAAGACAATCCGCTGCCCTAGTCACATGACCCGGCCCTCTGCCCCCTTATCCTTAAGATCGGGACATTCTCTCCTGTAGTGCCCCCTCTGCTGGCAGTAGTAACAACGGAGTTCCCTTGGTGACTCCCTCCCTTGCCCTCTGTCCCTCCAGACTGGCCTTTCTCTGTTTTCCCCAACTCCTCGTCCCCTGTCACGTTCTGCCAGTGCAGCCACCATACTGGCTGCTTGGACCTGCGCTTGAGCCTGTCGGTCATCTTCTTCCTTCTGGGCTGCTGCATCCTCCCGGTTGTGGAATACCTTAAAAGCAATGTTGATTAACTGGGAGATGGGCATACCTGCTCCCCCCTCCAGTTTCTGGAGTTTTAGCCGAATGTCCCTGCAAGACCTGCCAATGAACAGGGAATTTAAAGAGGATGCATTTCGGGGGTCAGAGGGGTCAATGTGTGTCCACTGTTTTGCAGTGCGACATAATCGAACATAAAAATCAGAGGGGCTTTCCTCCGGAGTCTGTTTTATGTCATAGTATTTAGAAAGGTTTATGGGTCGAGGATAGACCAATGGCAGGCCAGCCAAGATGGCACGATGGAAAGCCTTTAGAGACATCATACCAGCGTTGGTATTGTAGTCCCAGCCGGGGTCTTCCTTTGTTGGAAAAATAATTTCAGAATCTCTACCGTCATCTACATCTGCCTTCATGATTTCAGCCTGAGCTGCGGCCAGTAGGCGGCGCTTCTCCTCTTGGGTAAGGAGAGAACCCAAGAGAGTCATAACATCTGCCCAGGAGGGGCGATGGGTTAGGAAAATAGTTCTAAAAAGTTCGGTCATTTCCGAGGGGTCTTGTGAAAGTGGTGCAGTTGTCTTCTTCCAGGTAATGAGGTCTGTTGTACTGAAAGGGACATGGATTAGGACCGGGTCTCCCCTTGCCCCGACCACCTCCCGTAGGGGGGCCATTACAGTGGCGGGACGGGTTCGCAGGCTATTTTTGGTGATGAGGGGCTCAAAGGGATCCTCTGACGCTTGGGAAACCCTTCGAGGGGGGAGGAATGAAGTTTCTGATGAAGGAGTAGAAGGGGGACAGTTGAGGCTGGGTCTTTCGGGCGCTAGAAGGACTGGTGGGGTGGTCTGAGAAGCTGGGGGTGCTGAAGAGACAGGGGGGGTCCCTGCAGGAGGCGCAGATGGGAGTAATAGAGGGTGGAAAGTCTGAGAGGCGAGAGGGTCTGGGACCGGGAAGGGTGATCCTTTGGGAAACGTGTACGGAAGATAGCCATTAAAGAATGGGAAAGGAAATTGAGAAGGAGAGGGAGAAGAGGATTGGAGAATGGGGGGGTTGGGAGGAGGAGAGAGAAGAGAGGATTGGGGGGGCTGAGGGGAAATAGGAGGTTGGGAAACGGAGGGGAGATGGGGCTGAGAGAAAATAGAGGGCTGGGAAACGGAGGGCGGACGGGGGGAAATGGCAGGAGGTTGGGAAAGTGAGTCTGGGAGAGTGGGAATCCCGGGAAGCAGAGGTTCCCTAGAAGGGTCACTTTGGGGGTTCTGGGTCGGTGCAGGACTCAGAACAGGGGAAGAAAGCGAGGGATGAGGTGGGGCAAGGGATGGGGGTCGGGGTTGGTAAGGTGGGGGGCAAGCGAATGTCTCCAGAAGTTCCTCTTCTGGTGGAGGCGGGAGGGGAAGTAGGTCTAGAGAGGAGCTTCTGAGGAGGGTAGGTTTGGAGCCCACGTCCCTGCATGGGAAGACTTGGACCCCCTCCCCCCTTCCACTCTCCCTCTGGCTTAAGGCCATGAACATTGCAGCATAAGCAAGTTGGGTCCACTTGCCCTCCCCATGGCAATGGCTCTGGAGTCTCAAAATGAGATTCTCATCCTCACTGCCGTGCGGAGGCCAAGCGACTCCCCCTTCAAGGGCCACGAGGGGCCACTTACGCTTGCTGAGTTGGACCAACCTGGCCTGCACCATGTTTTTCGATGCAAACCCACCCCAATCGGCCAGGATCTTGCCCAATGGAGAATCCCTGGGGATGTCTGCTGGGGTGGGACACCCTAGACGTGCTGAACAAACACCCATCCTTGGCTCAGCCCCTGCCCAGTACCTGACAGTTAATGGAGTAACGACTCACCCACCGGCCGGATGCAACTCGTCCTTTCAAGAGTTTCCCTACACCAAGGCTGAATGGCTGGCGTTCGTGGAATCCGCAGGTGCCCCGGGAACACAATCGTTCCCCTACCCCACGATCCTTGAACCTGTAATCTTACAAGCCAGACTGTTCTCACACACCACCGGGTGCCAGATGTTCCCGCGTTTCACCAGGAATTTGTTACCGAGCCCTGATCCGAAGTGCAATACCTCCAGAGCTCCGCCCACCTGGGTCTCAACAACGGGGCCGGTTCCCTTTTATTTTTTCCAGGGCGTCCCCTGTTTCACGTTGGCGCCTTTCCTTCGAGGAGCTAAAAATCTGCTTCCTCCTATCTGGCTCCTTTGTTCAGTACCCTGAATCAGATCTAGAGAGAGAAAGGGACTGCCAGAGAAATTTGGATGTGAAATGAGGTCAAATTGTTGGTCGGAGGGCCCTCCTTGCAGCCGTTTCTTTCCCCAACCTGTTCCAGAATATCTGGACCAAGGTTGCCGCTTGGAATTTTAGCCTAGAAATTGATCTTTGGAACTTCCAAGCAAGTCCCTTCGTGGTAAAGCCAAATTATGTTGTCGACCGCGTTTTAGAGGATCGGGCCCTTAAGGAGAGACCCGACCCGGTCCTGAGGGAACGGACCTTGGCGAAGCCAAAAGGAGAATAGAAGCCGCAATACAACCTGAAGCCTGAAATGAAGAAGGTCCGCCAAGGGTGAAGGAAAATCCGCCAAGGAGTCTTTATTGAGCAATTCAGCTGAATGGACACTAGTAGCGATCATTCAATCTACTAGCGTAACATATGTTTCAAATAAAGCCATATTTATACAATGTTTCGGTCTGACAGCCCTTTGAATTTCCCGCCCCGCTTCCCCGCCCATCTGATCGTGGATAGGCTGAGAGGTTGAACGAGGCGGGCTTTCGTTTCCCGCCTTGCTCTGCTGGCCCAATGGGGAGCCGCTTTTTGTCCCCCCTCGGGCCAATCAGAGAGGAGGAGGCGGGAGCTATTGAAACAATGAGGTGACAGGACAGGAAATATCAGATTAATTCTGGCCCAGCCGATTTCTAAAGGAATTAATGGCACCCATCAAGGATGTCCGGGGTCCTGTCACGTTCACAAGTCTTTAGATATGTCTTGGGGGTGTCAGACGGGAAGTAAAGAAGGGTGGTGATGAGCCGTCATTGACGGGCTCCACAGGGGTGCCTTCCTGAGGCGTCCTGGCCTGGGATATGACAATGTTTGCCTTGGGGGCGAGTCACCTTTAGGAATTTGGTGACTCAAGCCCTATATTGTCCATGCGATCGGAATGAGATTGGATTAAACGGTGGCAGATTATCCTTTTGTTTTGTTTTTTTGGGAAGGGAGGTTTGGGTCATAGGGCTAAGGTTCACGTTGGGGTCATAATATTTCCCATTTGATTTCATGATTTGACAATTATATGGGATAGAACGAAAAATAAAATAAAGTTGGAACATAAACCCTGCTGGGAAGAATACATATTTTCCGGGGATCCCAAAGAGTACAAATACATATAGGCAGATAGATAGATTTCAAGGAAATAAAGGAGAATCCATAAAGGTGGGTGACATTGCATAAAGGGGAATCATGAATGATATAAACAATAGAAAACATTTGATACAACATCTGGGGAGAGGTGGAGTTCTGGCAGCATGATTTCACAATTCATGAAGTTAGCCCAATGGTTAGAAGTTCATACAACAGCGAGTCATGAGAGTGTCCAAGTACATAGAATATGAAAATTCATGGATACATGAGGAAAAAGAGTTCATCTGTGATGGGAGGAATTCGTAGAGATGGCATGGGGAAAGGGGCACATGTGGGTTGCAGTCTTTGGAAGTATAGGATTTCATAAGTCCAGGGGTAGGTCTGGGGAAGAGTGTTCTTCTCCTTCATAAAATCATGAAAGTATGAATGACATGTGGAGGGCACCCATCCGGGCACCCCCTGGCAGCTGTAGAGAGGGTAAGAGTTCTTGGAGAACTATGTTTCCCCAGCGAGAGAGCGATCCCCCCCCATCCCCAGTTCACAGAAAAGGGGCTAGGGATCTCTTAAAACCATTCCGCGGGCTGCGGGGAGAGGAAAGTCCGGGATAAGGCAGCAGTTTAGCTTGAAAGGAGCCGTCGGTCCCGTTTGACAGTCAGCTGTTGAGGTGCCGAAAACTGGACCGATTCCGGTTCCGCTGGTTGTCTTCGAGTCAGGAGCCTTAGAAAGGGTTAGGACTAAAAGAGGAGTGTTCTAGGGGTAATTTTGATAGAGATATGAGCCAATTTATATCGTCCGCCATGTTAATCTATGGCGGAGAAAACCTCAGCCGGAGTTAAAGGGACGAGAGAGAGAGAGAAATTGCATGCGGAGGAAGGAGTCAGAGAAAGACACAAAATAACCAGATAGAGAGTGTTATTGTTAAAATGAATGCTACTTTTATTGGAGGGTTTTGTTACATAGATCAGGGAAGGGGAAAATGAAGAAAGAAAAAAGTCTTTTAATAATAGTCTGCTGCGGTCCCGCTTCGTTCCTTTGGTGAGTGATCTACGGAACTCTCCGCTGCGTTTTTAAATTAATTTAAAAGCCGGGGTTTCGGTTATCAATATTAGCGGTGGGGGTAGTTGGCTTCAACAACAAGGGGAGGTTTGACCTTGCCTCCCTCTTAGGTTAATGCAAAGATTTGACTTTGCCAAGCTCATGCAGTTTTCCCCCATAGCTAAGCCAAAATTTGAACTCCGGTCTCCTAGAATCTTCATCCAGTATTAAATTGCATTGTTCCTCAGTGAGGGATAAAAGCAAGATATAAAAGTAATAACAGCAACACTAGTTCAAGCCATTACAGCACATTGGGTCTGATCTGTGGTCGGATATCAGTATGTCATTTTGAAGGGATATTGGAAGAAAGCATTTGATACCTCCTTGTGCATTACTCCTTCCCTGCCATTTGTTGCACCCCTGGGCTGCAGAGACACCTTAAAACTACACTGGAGGCCCAGGTTATAAGCAATGCAAGCTATTTATTGAAGATAATTTGTAAGCATTAGCAAATCAAAGTTTCAAAGTCAATAAAGCAAGGTTTAAGTCCACAAGGTACGAGGCACTTGAGAATCTTGAAGCAAGGGTCCATAGAAATCTAAATACAAGAATAAACTTCAATCAAGGTAATCAAAATCAGTCCAAAGAACAGGATCATGAACTGGAACAAGAGATTCAAAATACAAGGTTTTCAGGAACATGACTTGGTAATCCAAAATATCCAGGAACAGGAACAAGAACTATAACAGACTCAAAATACAAGGCTTACAGGAACTTGGCAAGAAAATCCAAAGGAAACATGAGACAAGAGTCCATGAAGCAGGATCAAACCTCTCAATAAGCAAAGTTACCACCTTTGAGCTGACTCTCAGAAGCGTATCCTCGTAAAGCTAAAATAAAGGCCTCTTTCAGTGAGAAGTTTTTTCAAAACCTTTTCTCATTAGTAACTGTTTGCTCCTTCTCAAAACCTCCCTTTCTTGTCTCTGTTGACATATTGCTTTCCTTCCATCAACCTCATTACTCCTATCAAGACTGGAATGCCCATCTGCCAAGGGATAACTCAACCTTGACTCTCCCAAGGAATGTGGTTCAAGTTGCCTGCCTGAAACCATTGTATTTCTGCTCCCAGAATCCTCAGGAACAGCAGATTCATCTAACTCTGGCTGTACAGAATCATTTACCTCTGGCTGCATGTGAATCCTAGGCTGCAACCCAGATTCATCTGACAGGTCAGGTAAGAGTGTCTGGCCATGAGACAGTCCAATAGAAGTTACATAGGACACCATTGAGTTTTGTTTTACTTTTTGACCATTTCCTGAACAGAAAATGCTGGATGTTTTGGTGGGGGTTTTTTTTTGTTCTGTTTTGCAAAATTACTAATTCTTGTTGTTTTTATGCAGCACAAGTCCAGAATTGTACATAAGCTTTGAAAACTGCTTGGTTTTTGAAAACTTTCTTACAGAGGAAAAACATTTCTTAAAATCACTCATTGTTTTCTTGGTTAAAAAATGTTTTGAAGAAATGCATGACTATTCTATGTTGAGTACGGAGGATTCTTGGATAATTCCATCTGTCTTCTGTCAGCTTGCCTGCATGAAATTTCCTGTTGCCCATGGCTATTAGGTAAGTAAGCTGTATTAGAGTTGATTATATGCTTGCCTTTATTGAAGGAATCTGCTTTCAAATTATGTGTCAAATTATGGTGGCCACATGAATTTCTTAGGATTTTCTTAGGCAAGGAGGTGGTTTTGTCAGTGCCTTCCCGTGAAATATACTCCATAGCACCTGGTATTTCTCCCATCCAGATACTAATAAGAGCTGATCCTGCTTTGCTTCCAGGATCAAACAGGATGAGATACGTCTTCATTGGAGAGACATATGGTTGACTTGTGATGGTTTTAAATGTTTTAATGTGAAGATAAAGATTGTATTGATGTATATTTATAGTTTATTTTACATTCTGGCATTGAAAGTTTGCTGTATATACTGTATGTTGTGCTCTGTCCTGACTCCCCTTCAGGGTGAGAAGGGCAGAATATAAATATTTTGAATAAATAAATAAATAAATAAATAAAGGCTGAAATTATGTCTGCAGCACAACTATGGGTATTCTCAGAATACTTTACATCAGTTTGCCACTACTGTTATGTGGTATAAATGAAATACAAATGCTGCTGCTGATATTACCTCTGGTTTTGGCTGCCATGAACTAAACTTGGAGGAGTCAGGACAATGAAAGAAGGGTGAAAAGAATCAGTTTGATTAGGGATACCGGTAGGATAAATCCCAAAGATACTGGATGAAGACCCAAGTCCTGAGCTTGGCAGTCAAGCATTCATAAAGCAAGATGCCCCTAAAGTAGAAATCCTGAAAACAGGTCATGTTTCCCTAAAATTAGCACTCAGGGAAGTCTTTACATTCATCAATACCTGCAGTGAAAGTAACACTTGAGATGAAAGGTAACTAGCGAGACATCTACACTGTAGAATGAATGCAGTTTGACACTACTTTAACTGCCATAGAACAATGATATATAATCATAGGAGTTATAGTTTTAAAAAGGTCAGTAGTCTTCTCTGGCAAAGAGTGCTGGTGCCTCACCACCCCAGAAATTCATAGCCATCACAGTTAAAGTAGTGTCATACTGGATTAATTATACTGTGTAGAACCAGCCTAGGTACAAGAGCCTTAGCTCTTTTTGGATATCAGTTATTCAAGAAAGGTGCAGAGGCTATCTGCCACAAATAGGAAGAATGTTCTCACACGAGCTTGAGTTCAGACCTGTTTGGGATATGCTGTTGCATCAAGCTATCCAAGATCTGGCATTTTCAGTTTAAGGCAGCATGTTATTAAACCTAGGACTTCAGGAAGCAGAGTTTAGAAAAGTTGCTTTTAGAACTAGCTACTGATCCTGTAGCCTATGTGCTTCTGGGAGTTGTAGCCCAAGAAGTAGTTTTTTCCCCAAACTCTATTCCAGATGTTGTTGGATTGCAATGCCCATCATCCTTCACTTCTTAGAATGCTGATTAAGACTGATATAAATTGTTGCTCAAGAAGCAGGGACCAGATGTTCCTTATCCTGGCTTAAAGCCTTTGTTCACCAGCATATGCTTTTCCTTTGTCTGATCTTTTTTCTTTTCTTTTTTTTGTATAATGTTATGGCCATAGAAAACATTATGTAGAAGAGACATATTGCATGATGAGTCCCAGTTATTAATCCTTGCTTTGGAATGCACCTCAAATGACAGCTTTCTGTGTTGACAAAATGTCATAGATCACTAAAGACAACAAGTTCAGTTATCAAAGAGCCATGAACATAACCACCGCAGGACGTTTTTTGATGGCTCCATTTTTTTTTTAAAGATTCGTTAAAGGTCTAGCAAGGATATTATTCACATATTCCAGCCATGACAACAAAAGGTGCTATCTCTGATAGTGAGCATTAATACCAAGCGAGATCATCCTTCATATAATGCCATCTATACTCTGATGCTGATAAATACATCTCACATCTGTTCTGAAAGGTTTGAAAACTAGCACATATATAGAGGGGGGAAGGGGGGGAGTGTGGGAGACTGTATATTTCCTTGGACTTGCCTGACACTTGACATGAAGTTTGTGGACAGACAAAGATTGTGGATCGCAACTCCAGTTTCTGGTTTTGACCATTCCTCTCTCTATAGGCACTATGAGTGCATACCTGTGGCTCTCCATAGGTTGCTTGATTGAACTGAGTCTTTAACACTGGCTGTGGCTATGACCATTAGAAAAAGACAGGATAGTGTAGTGTGCCAGCTCAGCCATGGAAATCTACTGGGTGACTTTGGGCAAGTCACAGATACTCTGTCCCAGGCTGAAAACACACGATAGGTTTGCTTTAGAGTCACATAACAACAGTAGCAGTAGCAGTAGCAGCAGAAGCATCAGCATCATCAGCAGCAACAGCAACAACAGCAACAAAAGTTAGAGCTCTATGATGTTTCAGTTCAACAGCCTAATTCCTGCATGGCAACAGTTATTCTAGATAGTATTTGCAGTCACCCCCAACTCCTATGTTTTTGTTTCCCAGAAAATATCTGGAAACAATGGGTATCTTCTTTTTCATTTTTTTTAAATTTCCAGGCCTTCTCTATTGGTGAGGAGAAGACATGGGTTAAATTCACAAGAAGAATTCTCTACTAATATGCTTTTGGGGGGAAAGGGATCTAAGTACAAAAAGAAGCGTAATCTAAGGATGCAATTGTTTCTCAACATATTGAATCCAGATGGCAGAGGTGAAGTAAAGCAATAAATCTATTTCAGTATCCAAACAGACTTTGTCTCACTTCACCTTTGGTTCCTTCCCTCATTTTTGTTCCATCTGTTAAATGATACAAGTTTCCACAAAAATGTAGCCTAAATACATAAGCAGATATTCTGGGTTCATATCCTGGGATATACGGTAGTGTAGATCCAGGGCCCTTCCAGGCAGGACCTATATCCCAGGATCTGATCCCAGGTTTTCTGTTTATCCCAGATTATCTGGCAGTGTAGATTTATATAATCCAGTTGAAAGCAGATAATTTGGGATCTGATCCTGGGATATAGGGCCTGTCTGGAAGGGCCTGCAACCTCAGGGAAAGCAGCTGATGTAATTGAAGAACTGAAAGAGTTTGGTCAAGATAATTAGTGTAGAGTTTTGCATGTCTTCATCTTTAGCCTGGCTACAATAGAGGATACCACACATACCTGAAAAGAATTTTAAAAAGTGTCTATAAATGCTATTAACAAAAATCAACACTGTAAATAGCAAAACAATAAATAATGTTGTTCTTCACAGAGAATGCCTTTGTGATTCATTTTTCACATCTTTTCCATCATAATGGTTAATAACAAACGCCATATTCAAAGGCAGCAATCAAAAGATGTTTCTGGTGTCACAGTCGGTGGCTATAAACAAATTCGCATTAGTTATTAACCATTATGATGGAAAAGAAAACTTGCTATTCAGTAATAGCAATGTTTAATGGTACTTCATAATATCATTTTAAGCAAAAGGCCATCCCAGGTTGGGGATGTGTCAGTTCCTCTTATAAATAAATACTGCCTGTTTTCTTAAAACTATTTGTTGTTATTGTTAATTGCCATCAAGTCTGCTTTGATTTTTGATGACCTGATGAATGAAAAACTTCAAAGATACCTTGTCATCATCATCATTACTCAAGTCCTGTAAACTCATAGCTGTGATTTTCCTGACTTAGGCTGGATGTACACTATCCTATATCTCAAGATCTGATGCCAGATTATCTGCTTTGTACTGCATTATGAGTCTACACTGCCACATAATTTGGGATAAGAAGATAATCTGAGATCAGATCTTGGGATATTGGGCAGTGTACATCCAGCCTACGCGTTTATTTATCTACCAGTTTTCCTATTGCACCCACATTACTAAGCATTATCAACTTTTCTAATGAGTCATATTATGATAGCTTCAGATTTCTTATTATTGCTTCTATGCAGAGTTCAGGCTAAATTAGCTCTAGAAAAAGTTCATTTATCTTTCCTGGTATTTTGTGGTAGCCATCTCCTTCAGCACTACATTTTAAATGAGTTAACTCTCAGACAATTTCTCTTCACTTCCCAGCTTTCACAACTATACATACAAATCAGAATATAGAGGCATGGATGACTCTGACTTCAGTATTCAATTGTGTAAAATGGCAGAAATCCATTCTGAATTTTGTTTTAGAATTTGGATGGCCCATTTTGTTTAGAAAATATTTCAAAAAATTAAGGGGGGGGGACGAAGCATGTGTTTTATTTTGAATCTGAATTTCCTGTTTTGTTTTGTTTTGTTAATGTTTTGTTCCATTGGCAGCAATCAGGGAACTTTAGAGGCTCGTTTCTCTGTCATTTTTATCGCTATCATAATGAAACTTGGGGCACTTGCAGGGCACATTTACAACTGCAAGCCTCCAAAGTTTCAGAATGTGTCATTAATCCACTGATTTTTTGGAATTTTTAAAAGTTTTAAAAATGCCATTTAAAAAAACTGCAGGAAGAATCCCCTTGAATTTTTGGAGAATGAGAAAACATATCTCAGTATGAGGTAAGTTTCGATTCTTAAATTTTTGACATGGGCCATGCCTACATATCAGATATTGGCTTATAAGTATGAATTTAACAAATTTTATCCAAATTACGAGGGCTAATGAAAAAATGTACACCTCTTCAAACTACACTTTCCTTTCCTTTCCTTTATGCCATGTGATGGCAGAAAGAAAGGCGGGGCAATGCACATTGCTGCTCTTTCTGACATCTGATGAGGGGAGGGAAAGTGTGCCAAAGAACCCTCTCCCATCCCCTCCATGTGATGAGGGGAAGAGGAAGGGCATGTGGGGCATCCCGAGCCACCCCATGCACCTTCCCTTTTGCCAGGAATTGCCAGCACAATGGCATGGCTCAAAAAGGCTGTGTGAAGAAGTCGTAAATGGCTGCAAAGGAGCTGCTGAGGAGGACTGCGATCTCCGCCTCTTGGGGTGCATTCTTAAAGGGAGAGAATCTAAATAAGGTTCTCTCCCACATAAAACTGTACAAAAGAGAACTAAGCCCAATTTAATTAAAGGGGCAATTGAGGCTTGGCAATGAAAATAGTAAAAACCTCAGTATCTCAATGACTAGAACTTTTGTTCCCAAATGTATCCTGTAGTAACACAGCCTCTTTGATTTACATCA
The DNA here is from genome assembly GCF_035594765.1 of Anolis carolinensis. Lineage (NCBI taxonomy): Eukaryota > Metazoa > Chordata > Lepidosauria > Squamata > Anolidae > Anolis > Anolis carolinensis. Next base: position 56,804,733 of record NC_085842.1, on the reverse strand, counting down.
TAATATTACTTGTCTTATATCTTTCAAAATGCCCTAAAACTCCACCATACTTGTGATGTCTTGGCTCCCTATGTTGTATTGCAGGGTAAAACAGCTGTGGAAGGCTAAAGGGCACATTGATCCCCAGCAGACCTTGGAAAACTGAACTGCCCTTTGGTTCTAATCTCGCAGTTTTCCCCTTCTACACATGCTATCAAATATCGTCTATGAGATATGGTGCGCACTATAACTATGTTTGATGTCTTTCTGGCCCTTTTTAGACTCTATATGAGTGATTCTCAAACTGGGGTCCCCAGATGTTTTTGGCCTACAACTCCCAGAAATCCCAGCCAGTTTACCAGCTGCTAGGATTTCTGAGAGTTGAAGGCCAAAAACATCTGGGGACCCCAGCTTGAGAACCACCTCTCTATATGGAAATGAATTAAATGCATTTATTTCGTATTTACCTGGAATACTCTTTATTCCTCCTCTTCCTCTTTTGTATTTTTTGTGTCAAAATTTACACTACACACTACTAAGACAGGGATATGCCACCTTTTATTTTGTTAGTGGATGATGACAAGAATGTGGGGTTGTTTGATATTCAAGAGTAATTGGATTCTACTAAATACCCATAGGAACCATATATGTAGTTTTTATAAATTAGGGATTTGTCTAGCTTTTTAATAAACCAAGCAGCACCCTAGTTGTTATTATAATGTATATATTGTCATTTTAGCAGGCTGCTGTTCATTCAGAAACAAGGGACACATTTCCCTTTACAATGACCCCATTTCTCCTCTGTGCTACTCCCCTTTGCATCATGAATAAACTCTGCTTCATTCAGAGTTGAAATATGCTTGTAAAGTGCGGAAATGGTTGTTACTATGAGAAGGTAAATAATTAAACAGAGAATCAAATAATCATGAGGAAAGAGTTTTAAAAGAGTTGTATCAAAATGACAGTTCCTTTGATATTGCTGTTTGCTCAATGGGGAAATGTCCCTTTCTGATCTCTCTTCAAGTTCAGGGTAGCAAACATGAACACACTCAGAATATATTCCTATGTCCTGGACAACTTCTATGTCTGGCTTTTTAAAAAATGACTTAGCTACAACAATTATATGTTTTCCCTTATTGTGTGTGGTTGAACATGACCCTGCAGTTTCATGTGGAGTGGGTAATGCCTCTCTCAAAGTGCAGAGACCAGAAATATGGCAGACCACATTATGGTATATTTTACTGGCAGAAGCTCACCAGAAGCTCAGCAAAGATCTTCCTCACCTCCCAGTATCTGGTCTTTTTAACTGGAAATGCCAGGAACTCTTCCATTCTATTTCTCCACTCATTGGCATCTTGGGTCTGTTTCCCCCTCCCCCATCTCCGCTGTTCTTTAGCTCCTTTTGCATATCCAGGTAGCACAAGTTTAATCACTTTGAGGAAAACCATGAATGTTTACAACATTTTTTTTACAACAAATGATGTCATACTATACATTTTTCTGTAACAAAACTGCACCCTGTTATCATCATTCATTTTAGATATGAACTGGGAGCTGTCACAGCAGCCTGTTAAATAAATAGGCAAAGCTTTGCAGAATAATTAGGTGCCATTAAAACTTTCATTTCCGGTACTGATATATCTGCTGAACCTAGTCTGAACTGCAAAATCAGCAGGTGCTCAGTCTATTAACAACACACAGAGAGATAAATCATCATGGAAACATTTCTGTGCATGTGCTTACACCAGTCCAATATCTGTAATAGAATCATAGAATAAGAGTGTTGGAAGAGACCACATGGGCCATCTAATTCAAACCCCCTGTCATGCAGGAAAAGCACAATCAAAGTACCTGTGACAGATTACCATCCAGTTTCTATTTAAAAGCTTCCAAGGAAGGGGCTTCCAGTCGACCACACTCTGAGGCAGAAGTTCCACTGCTAAATAGCTCTTACAGTCAGGAAGTTCTTCCTAATGTTCAGGTGGAATTGCCTTTCCTGTAATTTGAACCCACTGCTCCAAGTCCTAATTTCCAGGGCAGCAGAAAACAAGCCTGCCTCCTCTTCTATATGACATCCTTCCATATATTTATCCATGGCTATCATGTCTCCTCTTAATCTTCTCTTCTCTAAACATACCCAGCTCTTTAAGGCACTCCCATTGGGCATGGTCTCCAGATCTTTGATCATGTTAGTCACCCTCCCCTGGTCACCTTCCAGCCTGTCACTATCTCTCTTGAATTCTGGTGCCCATAACTGTCAATTACATTTTAATTTTTCCAATCAAGGAAATATATACTTCTGCCTTGGAGCTATGAAGAAAGAATGGGGAAAACACTACTAGATTTGAATACTTTCTCCTTATTTTTTTTTTTTTTTTTGATAGAGCCCACCTCAGCTTTCCAGTGCCAATGAATAATCTTGACACGATGTAGCCTAAGGCAGTGCTAGAATGGCAAGATGAAGCTTCAGCAGGTGGACAGACAAGATGGCAGCTTCAGACTACTCAACAATTTAAAAAAATTCCTTAGGAGAGATGTCATGACGTTTGCATTGAATATATTCTCAATATATTGTTCTGGTAATGGTTAGTGGAGGCTGGTGAAAGGAATTAGCACTCTGACACCTGCATGCCAAGACTGAACCCTCAGTATAAATACAACTCTCTTTAGCAGAGAGGCAGCTTTGTCACACTTTCATCAGATGTAATTGAATGTCTGCAGATATAATTACAACTACCATCCAGTAAGTAGTGGCTCATTTGTCTTTGTTTATCATCAGCGTGTGGGTATTGATCACTGCCAAAACATTAAATATTTTCAGAGACAAGTGGGGAGATGGGATTAATAAGGCTTGACAGGCACTGTAGATAGAAGCTCTTCCCAAAGACCAGATACAGTTAGACCAAATAAACAATTGAAAGGAGTTTCTGGCAACCCCAATCTTGAAAAACTGTGAAGTGGCAGGAAGCATGCACCACAGTCTGTCCAGATACAGCTAAATCATCATTGAATCACACCCAATGAAACTATTATCTCGTCATGAAATGTAAGCGATGGAGGTTTGTTCTAGCCTGGATGCCTTCATAGAGACATGGACAAGGATGTGCCTATTTTTGAAATCTGCACATATTGACTTCTTCCCTTTCCCATCAACATTCTATCATGTATGTGTGCATTTTATAATAACATTTTTTCAAATGTCTGTTTTCCTTTAACATTCTATACATTGCTTCTAACCATTTCCCCTCTTGACTGTTTCCTGAAGATTCAGAAAAGGATATTCACTGTGGGTAAATTTATTTATCAAGAAGTACTGGGAAACTACATTTAACCAAGGCTGGTGAAGTGTCCTGTTCCATGTTAGTAATGATCTGTGGTATGATCACTTGTCCAGCCCACAATGTTTATGGTTTAGTGCAGGGGTGGGGAAAGTGCAGCCTTTGGGCCACATGTGGACACCCATTTTCGCAGTGCTCTGGCTCTGCTATTTCTTTTTAAAAACAATTGTTTTCACCAAATGCCTAATAGGCTATGGCAGCATTTTTGCCATGTTTGTGTCTCCTGGCCTGTTTTAGATCCAGATGTGCTCTGTTCCCCATTAGGAAGTAACATGGAATTTTACTTCTAGCTCACTATCTGTTAGGAACAAAGTCCTCTTCAGAGCCAAAAGAGAGGGCCACAGTGTAGTAAAATGCCTTCGTAAAAGCATTGTGGTGTTGACAGGCCTATGCTTTAGCAACCTGATTCCGTCATGCAAATATATAATAAATTGTGTTGTCAAAGGCTTTCATGGCTGGAATGACTACGTTGTTGTGAGTTTTCTGGGCTGTATACCTCACAACCTCTGAGGATGCCTGCCATAGATGTGAGTGAAACATCAGCAGAGAATGCTTCTGGAACATGGCTATATATAGCCCGGAAAACTCACAACAACCCATATAATAAATTATCTGTGTTGCTTCTCAGGATGATCATAAGTGGGCACAGTTATGTGTTCAGGTTCTTGCCTCATGTGCCATGATCTCATGCTCTGACCCCCATTCCCCCCACCCCCACATTGCCTGGAGAGGTGGACATGATTCACAAATCATAATCAAGCTGTTAAGAATGTTATTGTTATTTTAGAAATGCTTTGCATATAGCTTATATATCAGGGATCTATAAAAAAAATCCCAATAAAATGTGACCCACAATGAGACATCCACTTGCACATGGCAAGAAAAAAATGCTAGAATGCAGTCATAATTGTACATTTGACAGTTTGGATAGCTGAAAAAGTACAATTTTGCAGTGCTAATGGCTACCTTAGTGCAGCAAGCCCCGAGCCCTAGGGAAGTGGCGGCATATAAGTTTGAATAATAAATAAATAAATAAATAAATAAATAAAACTACAGAAAATCAGGAGATAAATATACCAGTAGGAACATAAGCTAAGTTCAAAGTAGAAAAACTATGAAAACCATTGATGGGTGGTGGTTCCCATGTCAGTGTGGCAGTGAATCCCCCTCTACAGTTTAGTTCCTACTTTAAATTAGCCATCCAAGATGTTGAATAGTCAGTAAAAGGATTCATCATCTCAGAGAATTTTAAAACCTGGAGTGAATTCACCACCTCTCTTTTACGGAAGTCAGTATGCTTCATTGATGAAAGAACACAATAGGCACATTTAATTAGAAACTGAAGCACTAAAGTTATGAGACAAATAGCCATACTAAAGATAAATAGAAGACATAATTTTTTAAAAAACTCTGATTTAAACATTTTAATATTTTAAACTCCTGGTCTGTGACTGCAATAAAATTCATTCATTCATGTTGGAAAACAATCCACTCCAAACAGTGCTCGTTCTCTCTAACACGCACGCACACATACACAAAAATTGGAAAGGTCTATTGTCATCCCAAACCAACATAGAGATTTTGACAAGGTAATACAAAAAACAAGAGTTGCCATTCAATGGAAAAATTGAGATAGCTCACTGTGTAGTGTGCAGCAAGGCTATAAACCTCTGTTTATATCTATGATCATAGATGCAGATGCTTGTGGGGATGATGTTACATTTCTTATTTTTCTGATAGCAACCTTGGTCATGCACTGGACATCAAATAAGTCCTTCAAGTGTGTTGAAAGTTTGTTTTTTTTACACAGTTAATATAGGAATATTTTTCTATGTGCACTTTTCCATAGCCCATGTGTTTGTGAATGTGTTTGTACTCATCATAAGTATGCAAATGCCAGAGCATGAATTACATGTAGTCCATGCATAGTGTGGAAAATGAGGTTTGAATATTTTTGTAAAAAAAAGTAAGTAAATTTAAATGGATTCCTTGCACATGCCTAGTTATACATGCTTCAGTATAATCCATGAACAAATTATCTTCAGGCTTTTTGTGTCATCTTCTGTATATGTTGCTTTACAGAGTAATATTCCTTGATAAGGATATTCAGTTTCTTGAAACCAAATTCATCTGCTGTATGTGGAATGAGGCAGAGGTGGGAGTAATTTGGTGAACTGTGCTTCAGTGGCCTTAACTCTCAAAAGTAAAGCAAAATGTCTGTGGGTTTTGTTGGCAACTGCTTATTAGGTATGTGTTCAACAAGGTAAACAGTACACCTAATAATTTCAGAAATTATATCATCAAGTGAAGATATGATGTAAAATAACTATTTGTATCCCAGTAACTCCAAAAATGCTGCCTCCCCTAAATCTGCTTGCTTAACAACAAAAACCCAGGTTTCAAAAATGATCATGCTTTTATAGTAGCATCTTTTTTCCCCCCAATCTTTCTGCAGGTTTGTAATCCCACTAGTTCTTTGCTGCTGGGAGGTAGTACTTGAGGCATGAGTTCCAATGAATCATTTTGGGTCACAAAGTTGTGCCTCTGTTTGTAGTCTATCTGTGCGATTTTCTTACAGCAGCTGAGGATATGATCAATGGTTTCGTCGGTTTCCTTGCACAGTTTGCAAGTGTATTAAAAGGATGGGCAGAAGTAATTTCTCAATTATTGGCAATAGTCTTTGAGAATTCAGGCAGAACAGGAGAAGTCCCAGCAGACTGAAAGAGGACAAATATTATATTTCTGTAAATCCAAACAGTTGAACTCATTGAATCAATACAATCTCCGTTATTGGGAACTTGCCAAGTTCCCAATGATTTAATGGGTGTATTCTCATTGAGGCCGATATTTGCAGGTATTTCATTACATTTTTATTAAAAAGCTAAAGCAAAACATTAATTACTTAAATTACTTATGTTACAAAAGGTACATTTATTATTTCTAAATTAGCATTTAAATTTACACTATACCACTTCAGTAAAAGCCATACCAGAATGAAGGTGAACAATTATTTCCATAATTTTATTCCTTTCCCTCATTGTATTTTAAGGTTATTAATGGTGAGCATCTTTTATAAGCTAAAGACAATAAGAAAAAAGGAAAATAACATCACAGATTAATTGACTAGGGACCTCATAGGATACAGGATCCCCCCCAATTCTACACACTTTAAAAACAGTGTAAAGATGGAGCCCCATTGACCCCATCATATGATGCAAAACTATTTCTGACCATTCCCCATGGGAGTCCATCTTAAAAATGTGTTTAAAGTGTGTAGAAATTGATGTTTTAGGAGTCATATAATAATTGTTTTCAGAGCTCCCTATTTGTGCAGAAATGAGTAAAGGTGCTTAATTACATGTGGGGTGGGAATTGTCAGATGCCCCCATGTTGAATCATTTCAGTGATGTTAAAGACTGGGTGTTCCTGTGGGCAGTTTCAAAATGAGCCTTAATGCTCCTTTTCTCACAAATAATTCTCTTGCACAAAGTTTTTATGGTAAAATGTAAAAATAATACATTTTTCAGGAATTGCATAATTTTGATATATTACCAATTCACTTTGGCTATATATTCCCTCCCTTTTAAGACCTAGTTTTTGGACTTCTATAATTGAAAAATTTCCCTTGTTTTTTGTTGTTGTTTTTTTTAAAAGAAGAATGTGGAATGGGTAGAGACTACATTTCCCTTGTAATTAGTCTTGTGCTTTTGGAGTAAACCTTGCTCCATTTTGTTCCTGGCTTTTGTTGGGGGCCCCAATCAGTTTTCGAGAGCCTCCTGAAATCAGGGGGGGAGGGGTTGGACTTCCCACCCATTGCCTCCCCTTTCTGGCATTATTCTTACCTGGCACCTGCTGTTGCTCCTCTGGAGTAAGGCGCTTAGCTGCAGGCAGGCTCAGAGCATACCTGCAGGCCCCACCATACACAGAACATGCCCCACCACACTAAGGGTGTGTGTGTGGGGGGGGGGCCTGCAGGCAGGCTTACAGCATGCCTGCAGTCTTGTTCCAGGCCTGTCTACATGCAGGTGGCAATTTCAGCTCAACATGAAAGTGGGCTTTTTGTTGAGCACATTTCCATATGGGTAGGAGGTTTCCTGTTTTGTCCTTCTGAAGAAACGAAAGACATGAAAAAAACAGGATAAACGGAGGAACAAATTTTGCACACATGACTTCATGTAATCGTTCAGAATGTGAAGGATTACAGTAGAAATGGACAAATGTACATCTCATATGATGGAGATGAATATATTATCTGTTTTCCTTATAAACAGAATGGAACAAAATGCTATTGTAAGAAGATTATTCCCTCTACCCCTACCCCCCCCCCCCAACCATGGGATGACATCCTAAGATAGGGAATCCATGACCCTGAGCTAACAAGACCTGACCAGGGCTGTTAATGTTCAAGGCTTATCAGGGTCTTTAAATCAAAGTGTCACCGTAGGTTGAAGCCAACATGATAGAAAAAAGCAATATATTGTTTTCAACTTAACTATTTTAATACAACCCATCTTACAACTTACCAATATCTACAGTTTCAAAACATCTTTCTCCTTTCTACCCCCCTCTAAATCCTACAGTGTGATTCCATGGTATGCCCAAGTATAGTCACAATAAAAGGTTCACTATTATCCACAGGTTCATATAGCCATGGTGAATCTTGGAACATATGCCCTGTAGATAGGTGCATTTTAGTATTTTTTTACTTTTAAATTTTTGCAGAAAAAAATGAATGTGGATTTGTTTTCATCCATCACAACCATCATCATATATTAGAGTGAATTCATCCTAAGCATATTGAGCATTAACAAACTCAGTCTTTAACTCCAGAGCTAATTTCACTTGTGTGAGAATAAGGGATCATGATTTCAAATAGCAGAAGCCTAGTTTTATAAATTATAATCTGCTAATCCGCTCATATTATAGCTGCATTGATTCCTCCCTTTAGGAATCGATAGAATTAGATTCTATTAATTCCAAGAGCTTGAGCTAAGCAGGAGAAGCTTCCAGCAAATCTACCATTTGCTGTATAATTGATCTGATAAAAGGAAATGTTTTACAGTACTTTGATACCGTAGCATTGCAGGAATCATAGATATCCAGTGCTTAAGAAAAAAAAAAGCTTTGAGGGGTGAGGTGAAAAAAATAGAGAAAGTAGATTACTTACACAGCAAGTGATATACTGTACTGACAATTCTACTATCATGCCAGTAGGCAATGTGAGTGTTTTTATGTGCTCAGCCTTTTTCAAGGGAAAATTATCTACATCTCACTAGCTCTGAGTCACTGTAGGATGGAGGGGGCGATGCTCTAACGGTTGCACTCTAGGCTGCAAAATAACATTTGACAAGAATTAAGTAGCAGCAGGCTAAAATAACAAGTTAATGCAGTCACGAGTCATTTAAAAATAACAAAAACAAAGGAGGCCCCAAACCACACTCCACCCATGGTTAAGAGCTTGAAACAGGATAAAAATCTGTTTGTATTACTGATATGTGAATGGTGCCTGCTTAGCTTAATGGTAAAGGTAAAGGTTTCCCCTGACGTTAAGTCCAGTCATGTCTGACTCTGGGGGTTGGTGCTCATCTCCATTTCTAAGCCGAAGAGCCAGCATTGTCCATAGACACCTCCAAGATCATGTGGCCGGCATGACTGCATGGAGCGCCGTTCCCTTCCCGCCAGAGCGGTACCTATTGATCTACTCACATTGGCATGTTTTCGAACTGCTAGGTTGGCAGGAGCTGGAGCTAACAGAGGCCGCTCCCGCCGCTCCCGAGGTTTGAATCTGGGACCTTTCAGTCTCCAGCTCAGTGCTTTAACGCACATCGCCACCTTTTTTCTTCCTCTGTTGCTGGATTTAGAGTTGTCTCCTTCATTTAGATAATTTTTCCCCAATCTCCCATTCTTGGGGAATCTTTCCATTTTTATTTGGTCCATCTAGGAAGAGGATAATATTGTCACCTTAAAATCCTGCAAGTGGTTTTTGCAATTCATCTACATCAGTTTTGCAGTGCATCTACACCGTTCCAGTCAAGTCTAATGTCAGAACATGTCATTGGTTGGATTCCATATGCAAGACTCATTGGTTCTGGGGCTTTCTCTAGAAAGCACACCTATATTTATTAGATTTTTTCTCTCTCTCTTCTATATGTTTCCTCACAAGTGGACCTGGCCGCCGGGTCCAGTTCCAATGCATCAGTGTGTCGGTACTACCAGGGAATAGGTTTGCTCATGAATGACAACGAGATTAGAAACTGCTCCTTTCTCTATATTTCTGACTGAATGGGTTAAACCAGCAACACTTATGAAAAAACAAGATAGTATACTAGAAAAGTAAAAGTCTTTGACTACGGGCCAGGGTGGTAAAGGGCATTAGAAAGAGCTTCCCAGGATGAACTAGAGTTTTAAACTGGGCCCAAGAGTTTTTAAATGGGCCTGATTCTTGTTACATCTCTGTTATCTAACTCCAGCTGTGCATTTGAGGGCTAGAGGGGTAATGGCAGACAAACTGCTCTTCAGAGAAAACTGTATATGAGATGACTGAGCAACCTCCAAGAACCTTCTGGCAATGCTCTGCCTCTGTGCTTCCCAGAAATATCAAACTGACAGGCAATTGAGAGAGAGAGTGCCTGACTAGGATTTGAGTCATGTCTCTTTTGCAGTAAGGCAAGTCTTACACTTGCAGCAACTGCAGATCTATTTCATCATGGAGACTCCCTAAAACAGAGGCCCCTTCTAAAGAGCCCTATATCCCAGCATTTGATCCCAGATTATCTTCTTATCCCAGATTATCTGGCAGTTAAGAGTCATATAATCCAGTTCAAAGCAGATAATTTGGAATCACATCTTGGGATATAGGAACAGAGTAGAGGGGGCCTGAGAGAAGGTTGGTATAGTTCCAGATGGAGGGCTCTTCCACCTTTTCCTCCTTTGTAGATTTTCCATGATGGAGACAAAAGAAGCTGTGGACAAACAAAAGAGGGTATCATGCAGATGACAGTGTTGTGCAAAAGCCCATCAGATTTGATAATTGAGGTATGATGAATGAGCTGACAATAAAATGTAGGATGGTCTAAGGTTCTTCTGGAACTGCTTGTCAGAGTCAAGATCACCTTGTTGATTTACACTGATACAACTAGAGATTATACTAGCAGAAAATATGTTATGACCTTGTGAAAAGCATTGTTCTCTTGTGCAACACTTCCCCCCAGATTATGCAAATGGATCCAAATGGTGCAAATAGAGCAGTAGTGCCATCTCCCAGCTCAAATAGTCACAAACTGGTCTTGTGTCAAAGGGATACTGATTTATTGGGGTGAATGTTCAGAGACCACTATCATTCTGCCCCTCTTTCTTTGTGGACTTCCTGCTTAACTATAGAAATGGAACTTTTCACTCAACCAGCACTAAATAGACTCTCAGCCTATGTTCACAATTGAGATTAATGTTTTTAAGTCTTCAAGTTTTACCATGAACAATGGCAGCAAGACAAATAACACTTCTGAGGGCCCATCCAGACAGGGCCCAAAATGCGTGAGTTCACAAGCTTTTACTGAAGGTGTCCAAATGATGTTTCCGGTAAAATTGAATTAATTTGTGACAAAGAAGGAAAACCCTGCTTTTCCCCTAATGAATTTGATACCTGGCAAGACCCAGATCTTTGATAAGATCTGGGTCTTTCCAGATATGGGCCCAGTATAGATTGGGCCCGGGGGACCATGTCACATGATTTCCAGGCCCAATCTAAACAGCCCTCTCAGACTGTTTGGGCTCAATAAGCCCAGAAAATCTAGAGGGCACCAACTCCCTCCCCAAAACCTCCAAAAGAAGCGCATGAAAATGAAAAGTACTTTCCTCGATACCATTAAAGTACTTCTGGAATCCTCCTGACATGTAGAAATGATGCACCAGGAAGGGGGGAAGGTGAGGAAGAAAATCACTCCTCGCCCCCCCCCCCCCAATCTCCTGTTGCCAGGAGGACTCCAGAAGTACTTTAATGGTGGCAGGGTAATTCCTTTTAATTTTTATGGGCTTCTTTTTTTGGGGGGGGGGAGGGCATTTAGATACCCCTCCAGGAAATCGTGGGTTTTGGGAAAAAGTGTAGGGACTTAAACACACGCCTAAGGGGGTTTCTAAAACCCACTTCAGTGCGCGTTTAATTGCTGTCAGGAAGCAGCCTCCATAAATAGAACTAGTCAATTGCAATAGTATAATGGGTGTAATCAGGCTATAAAAGGGCAGGCATGGGGTAATGCAAGCAGCATATCATAGGGCCAGGTATTGGATAAAGTGAAGAGAGCAGCATATTATTGTGGAGCTTAGGTATTGGGCATTTATGACTAGGAACTAGGCGTTGTCAAATGCAAGTTGAAACATCCAAGTTTTCAGGTCCCTATGAAAGGAGGACAGTGTAGGGGCTTGTCTAAGTTCCCTTGGGAACTTTAATTTAAAGTAGAATTGGGGGGCCACCATCAAGAAGGCCCTCTCTCTCAACTCCACCAACCGTGCTTGTGATGGTGGTGGGAGTGAGAGGCGGGCAGATCTTAGAGTCCATGCCGGTTCATAGGAGAAGATGTGATCTCAAAAATAGGCAGAACCCAAACAGTTTAAGGCTTTATAGGCCATAACCTGCACTTTAGACACTAAATTGGGATGGTGGTAATTGCTGACGTTTCAGCTTTGATTTTTGCTCCACAATGGACATACTGTATATATCATCAATCAATTGGTTGTTGAGAAATCTGGCTATTAGGTGTTTCTTACAATAATCACAGTATAATTCATACCAAGGCTGGAATACCCTTGGGGATTTATCTATTTATTTATATTTATATGAAAACCAGTCTTCCAAGAACACCTAGCTCTTTATGGAGAACCACAGAAAAACATAGCAGGGCTGCTATAACCATATTCCCACAAGATTCCAGCACAAGGTGCAAACTAAATGGGAAAATCTAATCCAAAGGTTGTGAAAACTAAAGTGTCATACGTATTGGGAAAAAATATAGTGGGCCTCTGAAATAGGTTTTAACAGCTGACCACCCCATACAATATTGAAGAAAGAAAAAAATTAAACTCAGGGTGCATCGATATGGGGAAGAAAACCTGGACTTAGCCACATTAATGGCTTAGCCATTAATTTCTAGCCATTCCCATGATTGTGGCTACTGAATATTGTGGGTTTTATGAGATTGGGGATATACTGGAGTTTTCTGGAAACTACAGAATACTCCTGAACATAGGAATTCACTAGAATTATTAGGACAAACTCTGATATAGTTTTAATTCAATAACCACCAAACAAATAAGAATGTCACAATAATCTTATGGAGCCAGGATGGTCCAAGAAAAAAAGCTCCTATATATACACATGTATAAGTTGACCTCAGATATAAGTTAAGGACAGCTTTTGGGCCCAAAACTGGATTTTGATGTGTAGATGGTCATTCTACAGAGAAGATAAATCCCCAGTGCTGCCTCAAGGGGCCAGCCACGCTTGGATGCTACCACCATTTTCCTATCCAGGCATTCAAAAAGGCCAAAAGTGGCACAATGGCAGAGTGATTAGAGGGAATTGGTACTTCTGGTTCTCCCTGAATATATTAAGCTCTTACTTTTCACCACTCTACTCAGAGAAGGGGATGGTTCCTTTTTAAAATAAAAATTAAGGTACAGTACTCATATTAACCCATGAATAAGTTGACCTAGGTTTGATGACTTGATAATTTTCTGAAAATTTCTAGTTTTATACATATGGGGAAATTGTGTAAGCCTTATTGATGAAATGCTCATTGAACCCAGGAAGGGCATACTTTGTTACCCTCAAGAGCTGACACGATGAAGTGCTACTGCCTGTAAACACAGACACTACTGATGGTCTCAATATGAGGCAGCTTCATATATTCATGGAAGAACTTGGAGTTAGTTTATTAAATAATAAAGAAGAACATCTGTGATTTGTTATTTATAGTTTGGCACAGTGAAATCAATTACCACGAAGCAATTTAATTAAAACAGGTTAACATTTCATCTAATGCACTAAATCTATGACATGTAATTTCAGTTTTGCTAACTAGTGTGATGCTAATGGCTATTTGACATCTGTTCAGTGAAATTGGGCTGCTAATTCTGGTGCCAATTTACTCCATAATTTTTGTTTTCTGGTTCATAAAAGAAAGTGCTTCCTCACACCACAAGACAAAGAAGAATAACAATAGCATAATTTGGCATTTTCTTTCTTCAGAAAATAATATTGTAAAAAAATTAAATAAATCTCAAGATCTGTAGCACAAATGAATTCAGAAGAAATAATTAGTAGATTCTGCACTCAACTGTTGTTACAGTCCAAAATCTGAATATCGTTCCTAGAGAACATTTATATTCTGTTTTGTCTCTTAAAATGAAATAGGTAATAATACAAATTAGCAATATTGAAATAACCAGTTCTCTTCTAATCAACCTGTGTATGCACATAGAACTAATTCCAGAATAAACTATATTCATGGCATGTCTTTGTATGTAGCTGTGACTAAGCCCTGCTGAGAGGTGAAGCCAAACATGTAGCCATGCCTTTCAGCCAATCAGGGCTGACGGAGGAGGAAGGGGCAGATGGAGCCGTCATTCTTTTTTAAAAAATGTCTTTTTAAAAAAATGTTGTTTAAAAAACTTTGACAATTCCCAAAAAATCAATGGATGGGTGAAACATTATGAAACTTGATAGGCAAAGGGTGATGAATATGTTCTACCACTATAACAAGTTTCACCCCAATAGCTTTAAAAATGAGGGAGAAAGAGGCCTCTGAATTTTCCCCATTTATAGTAATTTATTGGGAAGCAAGAAGATGCCACATGCCTGCACTGAACTACATTTCCCAGAATGAATTGGGCTGGAGCAGCTATCTGTGGCATTGAGAGACAGTCTAATTATTATAATATATACAATCATGAAATCTGCAAAAGAGGAGTTGTGTGTCAATATAAGGGAAGGTAAACCTGTACCTCTCAGCCAATTAAGGCTGACGGAAGGGGGTGGGAAGCAGAGAGGATCTTTTTAAAAAGTTGTTTTAAAAAGCTTTAATAATTCCCTAAAATTCCATGGATAAGTGAAACATTATGAAACTTGATGGGCAAAGTGTGGTAAATTTGTCCTACCACTGTAGTAAGTTTCACCCCAATAGCTTTAAAAATGAGGGAGAAAGAAGCCCCAGAAGTTTCCCCAATAGTAACAGAGGAGCCATCTTGACCAAACTTGGATGTTGCTTGTCCTGGTTTTCATCTGTGAATCCTTGGAGGGTACGAGAAGTTGAGAGAGAGAGAGAGAGAGAGCATGGTGTAGTGTACTGGTTTGAAAGTTGGACTACGATTGTGGTTTGATTCCCCTCTCAGCCATGGAAACCCATCTTGGGCAAGTCACACACTCTCAGCCTGAGAAAACCCAATGAAACAGGAAATAACTTTCAAACCAGCAACAGATTTCCTTGTTCAGAGGCTGATGGCCATCTGTCAGAAGTGGTTTGATGGTATGCTATGATTTCTGTTCCTGTTTGATAAATGACATTTCCTAATTGATTCTGTCATAACATCATGGCAAAACTTCATTACACTGCCAAACTTTGTTTTTGCACAAGGGATATCGTCCTATAAATAGCACATTATGGTCTGTTGTGTCTCTCTCCACCAATTTAACAAAGTTTCAGCCACAAAAATAAAGTTTCTGAAGTATACCAATGACTTTTAAAGTAAAGACAACCCAATGAAACAGGAAGTAACACTTTCAAACCAGGAATAGATTTCTGTTATTATTAAAAAAAATTTTTTTATAAAAACTTTGAAAATTCACCAAAAATCTGAAGATACGTCAAATGTTCTGAAATTTGGTGACCCAACAGTGGTAAATGTGTTCTACCACTGTAGCAAGTTTCATAAGGATAGCCCCTCAAATTTCCCAATTGACAGTAATGTTTTCCTTCATGCGTATGCACGTCCACCATTAACGAGGTACATATGAAGATTCGGAAGTTTTGAAAAGTTTTGAACTTTTTGCCTTCAAAATTTGGAAATGACTTTAGAAATGAAGCGCCAGAGTCCCCTACTTTCTAACAGAGTTTAGAACCATTTTTTTCTGGATTGCACATACCTAGAATTTTGTTGTCAAAAACCAGAACCCTGAAATGGATCTCAAAACCCACAACTCCAAGGGCACCCAATTTCAGGCAACTTCCAAGTGAACTTGCATAAAGCACCACACACACCATAGGAAATATCCCTTCACTCCATCCAGGAAAATACATATGTGATGGCTTGAGCCTTTGAGAAAACTATAGTGTCTGGCTTTACTCAGGGGCTAACTGTATGCCTTCTGTTAAGATCAAGACCCTTAACATACAGAGGCACTTTTGGCAATATGATAGTTAACTAAAATGAGTTTACTGAAAACAGGAAGAACAAAGGGCTAACTCCACCCGGGAATATTGTAAGATAGCTTAAAACGATACATAACAAAAGGAGATTTTGCTGGTTGTGGTCATCTCTCTGGAATCCTTGAAAGTCTTTTGCCTCTGATGTAAAGTGATGGATTATAAATTGGTGCTTATACCCTGTTTTGGTCTTCTACTTTGTGAAACTTGGGCTGACCACAAGCTTCTGTTGTCACTGGGACTGATGCTATATAAATATTGCTAAATGCAGTGTTTTAGTGCTAAGGATGCCTGTTTCTACTGCTAGGCCTAGGATTTCCAGACAATAACCAGGCCTCTGAACACTGTAATTCTATTGCAGAAAGAAAAAAGAAGTCTAGTCAGAAAGCTCTGAACAGGCAAATGGACTAAACCAACTAAGGCTGGCTTCTAGGGGATTTTTTAAGATCCACACAAAAACGAATACAAATAGAGGCATCTACACTATTGGGAAAACCTAAACAGAGGGAACTGAAGCAAAGGAGAGGAAAGGCAGAGCTAAGACTTCACAACATAATTTCCTCACAATGCCCTTAATCACATAATGGGCTTAAGAAAAGCCATGGGGCTTTCCCAAGGAGCAGAGTTATCAATCCCATTAACTCCAGTCAAACTGCGTCTCTTTCCTCCTACACACCTTTTCATGGATAGACCAAGAAACAGCCATCAGACTACAAATCAAGCAATGACAGTGTATTAAATTTTCCACCACCCCTGCAAACCAATCAACAGTGAAGACAGATGGCGCTCCTGCACATATCAGAAAACAGATCCTAACTGGCAACAATGTGGACCAATCAGCTGCTGGTGTGGCGAAATCTCTGTTTTGAATAACTGTTAAAGGACTATAAATAAATCTGTATGTTCATAATTGCACTTATGTTAGTTTTTGGAGCACAAGCTCTGCTGACATCTACTCTTGGCCAGAGTGAATAAACGCCTCTGTTCTTTGCCTTCATCCCGTCTGTGTCTAACTCAGTCCTTTAGGAGTATGACATGCTGGACCTCGAACCCATGGCTGTTGCGGAGCTGAAATTACTCAACAATTGGATGGAATTTTCAGTCATATTTCCTTTTTAGAAGGTTTAGAATGTTATACCTTTGCAAAACTGTAAAAAATATTATCTAACAGATACCTCTTTTCAGGAAAGACAGGCATATACATTTCAGATGAAACTTTTTTATGAAGAGGGCTGGAGTATAAATCAGATTGTTAACCATAGAATGGCATCTTAAAACTTATGTACATTATGTTGATTCAGTGGATGTACTCAATTTGGAAATTATAACTGAATTTATACTTAACTCTATAAAATAAGCTGTGCAGCCACCCTACTTTGATTGTTAATATTTCAGATTGAATGGGATAGAGAACCAGTGTAAATAGTACAACAGACAGAGATATACAAATATTAGATTAGTTACACTGTACCTTCTCCACCCCCAGTTTCAGATCAGAGAAAGATATTTTTCAAATATGTAGTGGATTATCCAGTGTACTGTCTCATGTATCACTCTCTGGCTTCAAGAAGACCTTTTAAATCGCTGAGTAACTAAAGCCTGAAATTGTTTTTTTAATAATCTTGGCAATGAAACAGAAACCATTAAATATAATATATTATACTGTCTCTTTCATTTTTTAATTTACAGAATTCTTTTTTACAGTTATTTAAAATAAAGAATATAAACCGCAATGCACATTTATTATTAAAGGGGGCCCAAGCCTTGTATAAAATTGTCTCATACATATTGAGGGGGCAAACTCATTTTCTGCTGCTCTGGAAAATTGCAGAAAAAAAGCCACTGAAACATTAGAAGAACTTCCTGACAGTAATCATTGTTTGACAGTGGAATATGCTGCCTTGGAGCCCAGGAGGGTCTTCGTCTCTGAAGAATTTTAAGCAGAAGCTCGATGGTCATCTACCATGGCTGCTTTGATTGTGTGTTTCTTCATATTGAATGGGGCTGAACTTGGTGGCCCTTGTGGTGTCTTCCAACTCTATAATTCTATAAATCTATATGGGAATTGTGTATCCAACTAGTTCTCCTTACAGTCTGGAGCAGACGGTGGCCTGTTAAAGTTGCTTAAATATATATCCATGCCCAAATGATTATATATCAAGTTGTGGGCATCAGCCAGAATGATACTTCACTCATGCATTCAAGTGCCATCACCTGTTGTACTTCCTGTCATTACTGCAAACAAGAGCAATAACAAAAACCAATGAAAGGTCTTCATCTATTTGGCATGAACCCACCACTTTTAACCTATGAACTGCCTTACTGTCATCTGCTGGAACTGTGGTCAAGTATTAAGGACATGACCAGGATCATAATAAAACAGAGTGAAGTTGTTAACTCACATGGCAGATGTTGGGAGGCTAGTGAAGCTGTAAAAATCCTCAGACTGTCCATTTTGAGCTCATATTCACATGGAAAAGAGAATCAGTTCCCCAGTTTGCTGCTTAAAGATTGAGTTTTTATACTGCCTTCTTCCACTAAGGTGATAATATAAATATTTGGAGAAATGTATGTGAACCCTGGTCTTTCAGAGTCCTTCATCAACATTCAAACCACTAAACTGTGTTGGCTATTTAAACTGGGAGAGAATTCTCAACTTTTGGGCCTGCTTTTTAGCTCTGGAGAGTATCAATGAGAGCATTTCCAAACCGCAATTTATTGCAGGTGAAAATGGGTGAAAGTAACCCACTTTTGCTCACACAGCTGTCCCCACGGGAGCCCAAAAGGACTTGGCTGGCATAGGGCCACCCCAACCCCCCCCCCCAAGCCCTTAAAATAAAAATAGAAACTTATTTAGGAAGGCCCAGATCTAATGGGGTATTTGATTAATTTGGGACAAAGCAGGGTTTGGACACCTCAGATAAAAGTTCAACAGGGCTCGCATTTTGGGTCCTGACTGGAAGGGCCCTGAGTTACACAACTCAGAGCACACTTGAGGCAATGAGTTATGTGAATGACTGTTCCATTAAGTCAAACTATCTTCCCTTTAATAAGGTTTCAGCAAGCAAATACTTCAGGATATTCCTGAAGAGCCTCTGGAGAATCACTCAGGTCCATCACCCTCCAAAAGCATTGCTTTAAAACTGCTAATTCTCTTGTAAATACTCAGTTTTCCAAAAAGAGCAAGGTAGATCAAATAATCATTTTTTTTTTGTTCCCAGGAGATATAGCACACTTGGAAAGAAGTTTGTTGCCACTTGTTGTCTGAGTTTGGTTGCTGTGTCTTTTTTTTTCTTTCCTAGCCTAATATCATAATGAAGAACTTATTTTATTCATACATTTCCTTATCTTAGTATAAATCTACAATAATATAAACATATCCTCCCTTCTTGTTCCACATGGATCTAGCTGTTATCTATATTTGTTTTCTCAGCATGAGTCATTTATAAAAATTATCTTCCTTGTTTAGCCTGTCTCTGTGCATGTACGTTTGCATTCATTTCCTTTGCCAACAAGCATAATTATTTTAAACACAAATACTTATTGTCATCATCATGTTGTTATATTGTATTTAATTCATATTGTAAATCAAAACAAAGTCCAGCTATTTTTATTTTATTACTTATTTCATTCATATTGGTTGAGCAAGAAAATAAATGCATTTAATTTCTGTTAGATCTCTTAATTAACTCAAAAATCTCTATATTATTAGGGACCAAGAAAACTATAGATGCTGGTTCAGACAAGGGATAGTGGCAGGAGATAAAATGGGTAGCTTTAGAGAGAACAAACCCTGAAAATGGAATGGTTTCTTTTTCTTTCAAGATAGAATCTATCTCAAATTATACAAATGCAAAGATATATTAATGGAAAATCAAAAGTTCACATAATGCACACAAAACACGCACACAACATTTTCTGCTGATTTCTCAGTAAGTTCAGATAGTCTTTAGAATGGCTGCCATTAAGGTAGTTGGTGTTCCAGTATACTGGTGCAATAGCAGTATTCTTTTTTTCTTCTGTAACCTGATCAAACTTTTACTGCTAGGTGACACTTGGAGAAAGCCAAAGATAGCTGGTTCCTCAGCAGGGGTGCAGGAATAAGGTTCTTACTTTCAAAGAAACTGAGATGCAGAGGTTATGTGGCATTGTGTTCTTAACTTCAATTGGATCCTGTTTTAAGATCATAGACTCCAACCACCTTCTCAGTGCAAGAAATCCAGTCACTTGATGTTTTCTATTTCCATAGAAGACATTGCTTAAAAAACCTGAAGATGAAAGTGAAATATGAGATGTTTATTTTTAGTTTTCTGTGTTTTATGATAAATATCATATGTTTGTTTTACCCTTATTTCATTTGGTGTTTATTGTATTTACCTTGGTTATTTGCTGTATACTTTATGTTGGTTTTATTTTCATTGTTGCTGCTTTGTAAGCTGCCCTGAGTCCTGTGGTCACCCTTATGGCCACAACTGATGTTTTGCCTGTCTATTGCATAAAGTCATTGGTAATTGTTAATGGAAGAAACAGTAAAACAGTAAAACAGTTTGCAGTATAAAAGAGAGGTAAATTAATAAATCCCAACAGACACTGTGGGACTTTAAACATCACATTAGCTTCATGAGAGCCACCCCCTGAGATTAAGTTTCAATGATCCAACTAGAAAGAGAGAAAAAGTCCCAACCATAGAATCACAAGTCTGCTATCTCCCCTACCCCCTCTTTAATGCCAACTAAATAGTATGCATCAACTTTGTCATCAGATAATATAACATTATTCAATACCCATGGGAGTTGCATATGGATAAATCTCTTGGGGCGAGGGTAAAATGGAAAGTGTCCATTTAGCATAGGAAAAAATTATACTTCTCAAAACATCTTACAGTTATTACTGCTGAATTAATGGATCTAATGTAAAATTCTTTTAGAATTATTATTTTTTAAAATATATGCACTTAATGGGTTGAAATAAATCTTTATACTTAATTTTAGGAGTTTAGCATTCAGAAAGGGGACTTGTATTTTCTGTGATTTCATAAATCTAATGAGCTTCTACTATAACGTTCAAGTTCCATGGCAACAGCTAGCCATGTAGCAAAGCAGATAGGTTAATTTCTCTGTGAACCAATGTCTACCAAGAGAAAGGAAATTCTTACTTTCCTCAAAGGGGAAATATTCCCCTTCATTCATGCAAAGAATGTTCCTTATGCCTGAGTGTCTCAATTTCGAGATGCCTGATGGTCATGGAAGGGTGCAGTGCAGGTAGGATGTCTACAGGATGGGTCAGCTCAGAGTTCCTGTAGAGGGATAGTCTTCTTTTGACTGTCCTCTCAAAGGATGTCTAAGAGGTTTAAAGGTATAGTTCACTTAGGTCCATATCCATGTAAAAACAGGTGAAAATACAAACTTTGACACAGATTTGAGTCCCCACACCCTCCCCCAAAACCCAGACTTTCTCTGGGAAGTGTCTAATGCCCTCTCGGTACCTTACTGGGCTGCCAATAGGCTCCTCTGTAGAAATGATGTGCCGGGAGGTGGTGAGGAGGGGACCAAGAACAATTTTCATATGTGTCAGGAGGCCTGCTAGAGGAGCTTAATGGTGGCCCAGTAAGTGTTTTTTAACTTTTTAAGCTGGTTGGGGTTTGGGGAAGGGGATGGGTGCCCTCTCACTTCTCTGGACTCATGGAGCCCAAAAAACTAAGAGGACTATGGGGATTGGTCTCTGGGAGTACCCAGGAGTCAGTCCCCACAGGCCCCATACGCCATTAGACCCAGGTCTAATGGGACAAAGTAGGGTTTACCTGCTTTGTCTTGAATTAATTCACGTTTACCTAAAGCATAGTTTGGATGCCTCAGGTAAAAGCCTGACAGGCCCTGCATTTTGAGGTCTGCATGGAAGCGCCCTTAGACATCCATGCCCTACATGTGAACACAAATTGGTGAAAGTCATCTGCTGCCTTGTATGGGATATCACTATAGCACTTTTAATCCTCGGCTGATTGAAGGCCCTTCACATGAGGAATGGTAGAAACAGTATCTTGATCTTTAAGAATGGGATTTACAAGGAGAGAAACTCCCTTCTCCAAATAGTTTGGATATTATGAGACAAAAAACCCTCGTTTCTTCTTTGTGATACTTAGTGAAGATCTTCCCATCTATTTAAAAGAATAAGATAAATAAATAAATCTTTACTCCAGTTATGTTTGGAGACCTACTATATTGCTATCTAGACAAAATCTGCATTCACAAAAAGATGCTGGAAAGGCCTCCAGACAATCAGGGCTGTCAAAGGTCACATTCACTGTCAATCCCCTTATTTACTATTTCTGAAATGGAATAGGAGAAAGGGAAGAATGAAGAACATGGTCGATCTAGCGGTCCTTGCATGCAGAGATTAGGACTTCACTGTAACAGGGCATAGGGTGGAGAGGGAGTGGGGGATCAGCAGTGAACTGGCCATTAACAGCTGCTTTTTTTAAATAGAAAGAATGGGTTGTGCCAGGCCTCGAGTGGGCCAGCTGCTATTTCTAGCTTTTCCTTTGTATCACCACCCCAAGCTTTGCCATGGGGCTCTCTCCCATATTCAAGCTCAGGGAAAACCATTTTAGAAGAGTTGATAAAAAAAAAGTTCGGAGAACGAGATTATGTAACCTCTTCCTGTTGAGAATTACTGGTGCAATTTTTCTAACTAACCAAAAAAGGTCTTTTGTCTTCTGTTTTGAATCTCCAGAGTTTCCCTATTTACAGCTATGTGTTTCTTCCAGTGAAAGTTTGCAAGTGCTTTACCCCCTTGTTGCTTTGTATACTTAAAGTACTTATTGAATTTTTTTGTCAGCCTTCTCAAGTTCATTGCTGTGAAAAGCAAATTAAATCTGGAAACTTCAATGGCTCTTCTCCTTTTGCTTTCCCCTGAGTTCCGAATATAAAGGATTCTGAGGTGGAGAAGGGAGGGAAGAAGGCATTTCAGCCTTATACAAAAGAATTGATTTGACTTGTATGTATGAACTGAATATATAACAGATTCCAAAATTGTCTTAAGCTTATACTGGACTAGTATTTATTATTTGGTGATAAGCTGGAGGTGAAATTTTAAAATATTTTGTCTACATTGCAAGAACATGCCAGTGGAGATTATGTGAAAAGCTGACCTTTGGGATAGACTTTGAATTATCATGTTTGTTTGCATCCAGTTAAGCTTAAATAGAAGCTTCCTGGCTCAGATTCATTTGTCAGCATCTCAGCTTCTGATGCTTTTATTTATCCAAAGAGCTGATGCATACATTACATTTTTGGAACTTGCTGCAGGTTTTGCAGCATTCACTCATTCACATATTTTCCATACTGAGAAAGTATTAGGAAAAATTGTGTTAAAAAGATCTCAACCTAACGTGTTTCCCCGAAAATAAGACAGTGTCTTATATTAATTTTTGCTCTCAAAGATGCACTAGGTCTTATTTTCAGAGGATGTCTTATTTTTCCATGAAGAAGAATTCACATTTATTATTGAACAAAAAATGAACATTTTATATATACTGTACAGTAGTTGTAATCCCAAGCCAGCATAACCAGACAAACTCTGAATCCTATCAAGAATTGCTTGTTACTACCAATATTTCCATGTGCAACACTCTATGGTACGTTCATTTACCAATCCTACATGCTCTGGTGTTCTGTTCAGCGGGCATGCTTCCAAACAAAAACTTTACTAGGTCTTACTTTCAGGGGAGGCCTTATATTTAGCAATTCAGCAAAACCTCTACTAGGTCTTATTTTCTGGGGATGTCTTATTTTAGGAAAAACAGGGTAGGGACTTTGGAAGTGGCTGAGACTACCTTTAGATCATATGTAGGTGAGTGTTTTCTTGGTACTGTCACACACACGTAAACAATAAGTGACCAAGGGGGCATCTTTCCAGCAGTCACTGTGCTGTTAGGTAAAACCTGTCCTTATGATCCAAACATTATTTTCACTGGAATAAACAATTGTTGTTGTTGGTTGTAGTTGTTATGTGCCATCTACTCCAATTTATGGCACCCATATCACAGATTTCTTTCTGTTTTGTCAAGATTAATTCAGAGGTGGTTAGGCGAGTCAAGAATATGACTTGCCCAAGGCCACCTGGTGGGTTTCTGTGACTAGTAGGAATCTGAATCCTGATTTTGCAGAATCCTAGTCCAGCACTCAGACCTCTATGCCACACAGACTGGCAATTGTGCATGTACTGAAGATATCCAATCTGGGGACTATTGTTTTCTTTTCCATGTATATTGTCAGAAGAAGACATTTGTAAACCAGTCCTAAAACCTTTTATCTTGAAAACCCAAGAAGAATCCAAATGAAACAAAGGATAGTGCTAGTAGATGCAAAAGGATCTAGAAGTCTTAGTATACTACAAGCTGAATATGAGTCAACAGTGTGATGTGGCAGCTAAAAAACCCAATGCGGTTCTAGGATGCATCAAGAGGAGTATTCTGTCTAGATTGTTGGAAGTCATAGTTCCATTCCATTCTGTTTTAGGCAGACCTCATCTGGGATACTGTGTAGAGTTCTGAGCACCACAATTCAAGAAGGATATTGACAGCTGGAATATATCCAGGGAAAGGCAACCATAATGGTTTTCAAGGTTTTGAAAACCAAGCCCTATAAGGAGCAGCTTAGGGATCTAAGGCTTAGTTTGGAGAAGAAAAAGCTGAGAGGGGAAATGATAGTCATGTTTAAATATTTGAAAGGATGTCACATTGAAGAGAGGACAAAATTGTTTTCTGCTGCTCTAGAGACTACAACATGAATCAATGGATTCAGATTTCAGGAAAAGAGATTCCACGTAAACAAGAGGAATATATTTCTGGTGTTAAGGGCTGTTTGACAGAGGAATATGCTGCCTTGGAGTCTTTTTAAGCAGAGGCTGGATGACAATCTGCTGGGAATGCTTTGATTGTGTGTTCTGCATAGCAGGGAGCTGTACTGGATGCCCCTTTCATTACTATCTCATCAAAAAGGGCTACATTCGGTGGCATGTGCCAGTTTAGCCCTGCTCACTCATGGAGCTCGCCGAGTCCCATCAAACAACACTCCATGGGTAAAGGAGGATGGTGCCAGTGCATGCCACTGCCACGGCAATACAGGAATCTTCTATTGCATGGGGGAAGCTGTGCAATCGACACTTCCCCCATGGAATCAGCTGGGAGAGGAGTCGGGTGAAGCGGGGCATGGGGCGGTAGATTCCACATGCCCCTCCCCCCCGATGACATACAGCGATTCCAGCGTCCATGTGACAAGGTTGGTGGTCTTGTATAAACCTTGCCTTTCCCTCGCAAATCTGAATATGCACACTTTTTGGCTTTATCATATTGACTGATGTATTTTATGATGCTTTTGCTCTCTCAGTTTTAATAGTTTTAATTATATTGTTTTTTTGTTATGTGTTTTAATTTGTACTTTGAATTTTCTGTTTATGCTGGGCCTGGTTCCCATGTAAGCTGCCCTGAGTCCCTTTGGGGAGATGGAGGCAGGTTATAAGAATAAAGAAGTTGTTGTTGTTGTTGTTGTTGTTGTTGTTGTTGTTGTTGTTGTTGCCCATGTCTGTGATTCTATTATTTTAAGATGAGACTCCCATGTTGAAGGAAACTCGACCATCTCCTGGTGGACATCACAGGACAAGTATAAGTAGCAATTTATCTAATGATGCAAGCAGTGTCAAGCCAAAAGAATGTTCAGCAGTCAACATGCACAGAGGTGAAAGAAAAATCTAAAGCTCAGGACATATTTAGGAGGACTATGGAATGTGAAAGGAATGAATTGTGTGAAACTGGAAATTTTAAAACAAGCAATGAAGCACCTATAAATAGTCATACTTGGGCTGAGTGATCTAAAATGGACATGAACAGGCTATTTTCAATCAGACATAGCATTTTACTTTAGAAATGACAGTGACAGTGGAGATACACAAAACCAATGGCAGTGATATATGAAATGCTTTGGCTGCATGTTGCTCACTTTTATTGCAGAACCTGACTTGAAATATGAAGCACAGGAAAACCAGAACAGGCATCTTAACTGGCATACACAATCTAGATCATATACTTTGTAAAACTGGCTATGCTAGCTGTAACATTTTTTTGAGGGGGGGATCTGTTTTGGAGTGTAAAATATAGATAAGCTATACCATCCGCTTTTTTAACTCTAAAATTTTGACAACTGAAACATGTTTGTGAAATTTAGGAGATATATTTGTGCAAGCAATTAGTCCTGTGGTCATACTACATACAGTGAAATAATGACTTTGTCACATGATTCTAATATTTCAGATTTCTGTGGAATTCAACCTGGCAAGCACAGTCTAAATATCAGTAGGAGAAGTGACATCCATTTCCCTAGTGATAATTCAGGAAATATTTCACCAACATCTATTCAGTTTTCCTCTGTCTTTGCTACATTTTTCAGAGGGCTGTGACACAAGCTCATGCTAAAGAAAAGAAACATGAAAATAGTTTTAAGAGAAGGATTAGATATTGATATAGATATAGATATAGATAATTTGCAGCATTTGATCAAGGACACTTAACAATTGTAAAAGGTAATACAAATGCAAAATATAATGAATTGATGAGTACAAATACAACATTAAAACTCAAGAGACAAACAGTCCACGTGTGATGGGGAAAGCTATCCTTGGTGGATGTCCTCTGCAGAGAGCTCGACGGGAGGAGTGTGTCCTTGTTGGTTCTCTTGGACATCTTAGTGGCTTTTGTATCCTTCTGAGCTGGCTCACTGGGATGAGAGTAGGGGGCACCATTTTATAGTGACTCTCGTCTTTCCTGGAGGACCGGTACCAGATGATATTGCTTGGGGACCCCTTACTTCTTCCTGGTCATGCAAACCAGGAACACACAATTACAGTGCATTTGGGCAGAATGTGTGTGGCTGCCTCCGAAATCAGTCTGGAGCATTCCAGACTGGCCATGGATTCCCCAGCCAATGTAAATCTGCTCCTAGACCCCCTTTATATAACATCCCATAGGCATCACCAGCATTTTGAATTATGCCTGTATTCAAAAGAGAAAAGGATCAATTCAGAAGTGATCTATCCTTAGCAGCCTAGCAGATAGGACTAAAAAAGATAAAAGAAAAGTAGGCTGCAAAGATAACATAAGAAATAAAAAGTATTGGTGTACCCTACCTATTAATAGCCTCCTTTCCACCCTTCACCAGCTTCAAGCTTCAAAAGTCAATATGTTTAGTCAATTGAGAACTCTGCTGTATAGCTAAGATGCTTAAAGCCAATGAAGCACAGGTTTTTTTTAGTACTCAACTTCAACAGAAATCAAATGAGGGAATGAAGAATGTCTGCAAAAAAATGAACAAAAATATTGTTCAAAATTACTTTCAGGCTATATGTATAGAGTATGTATGAAAATGAATTCCTTATTTAGACATGCGTCCCATTTCCAAGCTATCATTATATATGTACAGTAGAGTCTCACTTATCCAACATAAACGGACCGGCAGAACATTGGATAAGCGAATATGTTGGATAATAAGGAGGGATTAAGGAAAAGCCTATTACGTATCAAATTAGGTTATGATTTTACAAATTAAGCACCAAAACATCATGTTTAACAACAAATTTGACAGAAAAAGTAGTTCAATACGCAGTAATGCTATGTAGTAATTACTGTATTTACGAATCCAGCACCAAAATATCACGATGTATTGAAAACATTGACTACACAAATGCGTTGGATAATCCAGAATGTTGGATAAGCGAGACTCTACTGTATATGCAAATAACGGTATTCTGAAATCTCAAAAAAATATGTAATCCAAAACACTTCTGGTCTGAAGCATTTCGGATTAGGCGTACCTAACCTGTATTGCTGAAGCCCTTTAACATTTTGGCCATAACTGCTGAATAATATTTAAAAATGGAACTTGTTGGAAATTGCTGAAAGTTGGTTTCTGCAGTGTTGCCTGAGTTGAAGTGTGATGGTGGATAGGGAATATGAGGGAGTGAAACCCAGAATGTTCCAAGAAAGAATTAGCATGCAAAACAATGAGTATGCAAGTAAAACCAAAACAAAAAGAACTGGAACTTCTCAATTCTTTCAGAGTTGTTTTTCTTTTCATTTCTGTGTAAGTCCTTAATTATGTAACTACTTTAGTAGTGTAGATAAGTATCATCTCCAGATTGATCATCTCAATCCTGGCAACAGCCATTGGGAGTGATGAGAGTTTGTTCTCCAGATGATCAGCACATTTTACTATCATTTTTGACACCCTCCCATAAGCAATTTCCAGTGTGAAGAGGACATTGGAGGTGGGGGAAAAAAATTCAGGAGAATGTCACAGTGGCAGCTGCCCAGTAAGTCAGTATTGGGGAACTTGGAGGATATTGGACGAACGGATTTTAAGCATATGTTTTATGTTTTATATTTTATACTGTATTTAATTGGTTGTAATATATTTTTATATGCTGTTGTTTTTAATGATGTATCGGCATCAAATTGCTGCCAATTGTACGCCACCCTGAGTCCCTTCGGGTGAGAAGGGCAGGATAGAAATGTTGGAAATAAATAAATAAATAAATAAATTCCCTGCACTATTGAATATTTAATGATTATGAATATGAATTAGCTATAAATGCATAACTCTAGATTATACATTTGAAACTGTGGTCATAAATTTCAGCCATTCTTAACAAAGGTTGAGATTAAAAGATATGCAGCATGCCCCCCATATCCATGGGGATATGTTCCTGAACTTATCTTGGAAATAGGAAACCATGCAGAATAGTGAACATCCACTGGAGGTTACCATGGAGTTACCCTATGCCCTCCAGGGTGGCTCTGAAAACTTCCATCAGAAGCACACCATAGAATTGTCTGGAGGACCTTGAACATTCCTAGAGAGGACATATTTTGTCAGATGCAGGGAGGCAAAACCACACGTGCTATTCTGCAGATATGGGGGGGGGGGAGTGTCACACTATGTATACAGTTTGCGGAGGCAGATTTTTAAGTAGAATTGAAATTATAGTAAACCTAAAATGAGACTGAAAATATGTCAGGGATAATGGTGACAAACATTCTAGAAAGTAGGTTAGCTAGACATCTATGAGAATGGCTTCAATCAATAGGTTTTGGGAGTACAGGGGTGTCATCCTCATTAACATCTATCCAAATCATCACAAATCCAAAAAAAAAATTAACTAATCTGGTTTGAGGATTGTGCTATCAATGTCTTAAGAAAACTTTTGTGACTCTCTTTCTAATCTATATTTGTCACCAACCCGGACTAATAGCAGTAAATGAAAATAATTGCAGAGCTTTCTGAACAAAAAGAAAGACTGTGATATTCATTAGGGAAACATGCAAAGGGTGAAAGATCAAGTTGAATTTGACACTACCACATGCTGTATAATAATACTGCTACTGTCTCACACAATGCTGGCTTTGATGTGAAGCTCATAAAATGCCGCCTTACAAGCCTAGCGCCTCCTTAGTTATTTTCCAATTGATTTGATTTCCTCAATAGCGATACATACATGAAGGCCTAACAAGTAGTAATTAATATATTCGAGGCATTCACTTTTTGTGACAAGCTAGTGCGAGAGTGACAGCAAGATGGGAAGAAACAGAATAAAACTGGTTGCTGGAAGAGATGATTTCCATTTAAAGTAACCTGCATCTCTCTGGCTCTTAACTTTCATATTATGTATGTGACAGCAAAGAAGCTATTTTGTGGTGGGTTTTTTTTTTTAAAAAAAGGAACTGAAATGGGGGAAAACATTTTAAATTACAAATATTAGCTTTATTAGGAAAATGGTAACATATAACTGATCTCCAGCCAAAGTTTTGCCTGCTTAATACTAATCCATATAAATTCAACCATACCCCATATATGATCTCCAGCTTTTCTGATGTCTTTATTTTCTGGGATGCCATCTCTGATAGAATACCCCTAACTTCCCAAGAACCCCTGCAAATATTGTGTCAGCCAACTAAAAGTAGCTACTTTTTCAAGCTTTTGTGCAGTGGCAACTGGCAAATACTGGGTGCACGAACTGGGCAAAGTGCAACCTATAAGTGACATGCAGTCCCCAGAGCAATTTTTGTAGTTCCTAGGGCTAAAAATAGAAAAAAAATTCCCTGAAATGACCCCAATATTCCAGACCATATGGGAGTATGTAGACATTTTCACCATATTTGGGTACTTCTTGCGCTCAGGAGAAGCTTTTTTAAAAAAGCAGGAAGTAACCTGTAAAATTAGGCTCCCATGCAAATAAAACGATCTGGTGGTAGCATTTCTGTGACCATTTAGAGGGATTTTTTTTTGGAGAAGAGCAACAAATTAGTAATTGTACCCAGTATGTACACTGTGTAATTCCTTTAGGGTCTGAAAAAGAATAGATCCATTTCACTACCGATATGAAATGCATTGGCTGCCTCTAGTTACAGTGTAAAAGACATTAGCATTTGCAACAGTTCTTCTGTCTTATGACTTATGAATAAAAGAACTATGCAGGCTCTTTTCATGGGAATGCTTTTCTGTGTGCTGCTCTAAATAGAAACAAAATGCTGGCAAAAAGGTGACAAAGAATAAGACTGAGTGCAATTTTAAATTTCTCTGAAGACACCACTGATGTCTGCTTGTTTTTAAAAAAGGAATATATCTAATTTTTCCAGCCAGAATCAACACACACACACACACCTCCCTCCTTCCCTGAAGCAGTTAAACGCCAGCACATTAGAGAGAAGAAATATTGCTTGACTGCCTGGTAGAGAAAGATTCCTCTATTCAATCGAAATGGCAGTGAGCAACGCATCCCTTTTGGGCTGCAATAGCACTTGTTTGGGGACAGAAAGGAGATGTTTCCAGCATGACACAGGGAGAAAATGGCTCTGGGCACCTATTTCACAGCTCCATTTTACATCTCTGGCAGAGAGAAAGAATTCCATCCCAAATGTGAGCACTTATTAGCCATTCAGAGATATTCTCTCTTCTTTAAACACAGACATTCATACTCTTCTTACTTCTCCTTGGTTCTGCAGTTTGGAGATTCAGTGAGAGCTCAGGTTTTTGACATATTGGAACCTAAGAAGGAGGACCTAAATCAGTGATTCCCAAACTTATTTGGTCTACCACCCCCTTTCCAGAAAAAATATTACTCAGCACCCCCTGGAAAGGGGGCGTAACTTAGAGGGGTGGGCATGGCTCCTGCTCAAGAGGGCGGGGCTGAGCCTCTCCCCTAGTCCAAGATGCAGGGTGTGGAGGGGAAGGTGGGCGGGGCCACAAATGGGCAGCTAGGACTGGGATGGGTGGAGTTATGAGCTCTGAGGCAGGGCTGAGCTTCTATCCCTGTCCTGCGACACCTGCAAGGACACAGGGGATGGGGCTAGAGGAGGGGGAGGGGTCTATTCCAAAAACCCCTGTTGGGGCTGAACCTCTATACCCTGCCCCATGTTCTAACAAGTGCCTCAGGGGAGGTATGCAGAGGTTCAGCCCTGTCTCAGGCTCTTGGAAGGAGGCCCCGCCCCCTCCCCTAGCTCTGCCCTCTGTGTCCCAACAAGCGCCTCAGGAGAGGTATAGATTCTCAGCCCTGTCTTGGGCTCTTGGGAAGAACCTAAGCCCACTCCTCTAGCTCCACTCCCTGTGTCCTAACAGGCGCCTCAGGTGCTCAGCCCTGTCTCCGGCACTTGGGTAGAGGCTCTGCTCCTCCCCTGGCCCCACCCCGTGTCTTAATAGGTGTCATCACCGCCCCCTGGATCGCTGCAGCACCCACCAGGGGGAGGTAGTGCCCACTTTGGGAATCACTGACCTAAATGGTCAAAGATCTTGAAGTTAAGCACTATGAGGAGTGGCTTATGAAGCTGGGAATGTTTAGCTTGAAGAAGAGAAGGTTAAGAAGAAGCATGATAGTCATGTTTAAATATTTGAAAGGATGTCATATAGAAAAAGAGGCAAGCATGTTTTTTGTTTTTGTTTTTGTTTTGTTAATCTAGAGACTGTCAACCTTATCACAAAGGCCAGGTGAAGCATGGCTTCACCTGGCTTTGCTAAAGAAAAGGGAGGCAGAGGGGGGAAATCCAACACCCCATGTGCTGTTCCCTCACAGTGACACTTTCCCCATCACATGTGAGAAGTGTCATCCGAGCAATGACCAACTGTGCTGGCTCCATTGTAAAATGATATCTACAGACGGACAAGACAGAGGACATATCCATTCATCTCCCTCTTCTGTCTCCCATTTCACTTGGCAAAGCATATTCTGTAGTCTGTTTCCCTCAGACAATTCCAGTGGTAGGTTTGACAAAAGAGCCAGTAGGGATCTACCCAAGAGGGTTAGAAAAGACTAAGGTGGTACTTATAACTGATTTTTAATTATTATATGTGTCATTGTAGAAGACAACAGAATATATCTGCTGCTCTTGAAACCATAAATGAAAGATCAACTGTCCAACATAGTCCTAACTGGCCTACTATAAATTAGTGCATGGATTTCTTTTTCCAGAAATAAAAAAAAACCTGGCACCTCCACAGACATACAAGCTTCTGCTCCTTGCCAATGTCCTGTTCACCACCTCTTCTCACTGAAAGGCACAGGGAGGCAAACATTCTATACATGTGAAGCAATTGCTTAATATATCTCAGGTGACTGAAAGGAAAGAAGGGGGGGGGACAAAAAGGACTAAAACAACTATAATTGTCAAGGATAAGAGGATTTTGCTCCCAACACACAACTACTACTATATTAGATTTTTTAAATCAATTTCTTTTTGCATTCTCCTTTCCTTGCCAAAATATGTGGTGATACATTTGCAGAGCACTTGAGGTCTTTCAGTGCCTTCATACTGATGATAGCAATGCTCCAAAAAAACCCTATATCATTTATTGGGGAGAAATAGGAGGAAAGGGTGACATACTTAATACTCTAACTAAGGGACTTCTCCAAGGAATTACAATGGTTTTTACTAGAAACAGGATTTGTTCCCTGAATTTCCAATCTTGCCTGTGATCCTGTCTCCTGGCTTAATTTCAGATCATGTCTTTGCTAATGTTCCTTAACTTAAATTCCCAGTTTAACTGGAGAATCACACAACAGAGAGTACATGAGTAGATACAGTATATGGGGTAAGTGTCTATCCATTCTGATTAAAGAGTAAAGACTCAAATGGGTCAGAAACAGACTAAGGTTGTTGTGGGGGCGGTGGTGGTAAAAATGTCATTATTTCAATAAATGCTCTCCAAGCGTGCTAAGCTAAGTCAGAGTGTAATGGGAGATGGCTGAAGAGAAGACCTAATAGTAAAGACAGTGAATTTGGAAAGGTATTAGGTAAAGAGGAAGACCACACTACAGGCAAATGGATTCAGTCAAGAGTTTATAAGACTTGAGCAGGGCTCCTTAGGACCAGGATTCATAGGTATCTTTCTTACATGGGGCTGACTAATAATAATAATAATAATAATAATAATAATAATAATAATAATAATAATAATAATATAATACACTTTATTTATATTCTGCCCTTCTTCCCTAGGAGACTCAGAGCAGATTACAGCATTTACAGCAGACATAGGCAAACATTCAATGCCTTTACAATCACATACAAGGATCACAAACACAAACAAAGGCAAACACTTCTCCTTTCATTTCTGGCTTCTGGAGGTGGTACTCATCTCTGGCTCTGGGAGGTGTTTTTTTTCTCCATTTGCAAGCCGAGGAGCCTGCATTGTCACCTCCTGGTTGTGTGGCTGGCAAGATTGCTTGGTGCTTCTCTTTGCCTTTTCCCACCAAAGTGGTATCTATTTATCTACTCACATTTGCATATTTTCAAACAGCTAAGTTATCAAGAACTAGGGCTGCCAGGTGTGAACTCACCCGATCTTGCGGATTCGAATTGTCAACCTTTAGATCAGTAGTTCAGCAGCACAATGGTTTAACCCATTGCGCCACCATGGCCACATAAGTGAAACTTGATGGCAATTGACAATAAGAAAAAGAGGAGAGGTGGAAAGACTCCTTAGAGTATCAGATCTTAGAGAAGTTAAAACAGATTGATCAGAAAAAGGGCATGTGGGTACTAACCGTTTATACCTATCAATGCTGCTCTCTGTAATTTATTTTTACATCTTTAAGATCTAAACATTGTTGCATTTCCAACATAAAGTTCCCACACTCAGGAACTCAGGAAAGGGTTCCTTGTTTAAGGCTCCAATGGGGCGGAAAGTTGGAGAGAAGTGCCAACATATGAAGCCTGGGTATGGAGATAAGTTCTCCATGTTTTTAAAGTAACATGTGCTGCACTGTGTGAAGATGACTATTTTGGTGAGGGGAAGGTGGAAAGGGAAAGAAAATACCCTTCTGAATGCACGGAACCAGTAATGTACTATTCTGGATTGTTTGACTCATTGACTTTGTGGAGCAGAGGTGGGCAAACTGTGGGAAGCTGGTGGTTCCACATAAGTTTCTTTGAAAAAATCATTTTCTTATCAGAATC
Organism: Anolis carolinensis; assembly: GCF_035594765.1. Taxonomy (NCBI): domain Eukaryota; kingdom Metazoa; phylum Chordata; class Lepidosauria; order Squamata; family Anolidae; genus Anolis; species Anolis carolinensis. The sequence continues at coordinate 56,770,504 of NC_085842.1, read as the reverse complement.
CTAAAAATGTGGGGTTGAATTGAGAAAGAGCACAACAGCAACTATTTGAACCATCTTGACAGCTCAGAACAGAAGGTATTTCAGTAACTGCCAGGTTACAAAGGTATGATATTACAATTCTGACTTAAATAAAGAGGATGTGGGAAGCTTAAAGCCCAGAGATGTGGAAAGATATCAGATGAGGTTGCAAACAATGTGGAAACTACAGTAACATTTATCAGCTTGAAGGTTGCTACTTTCCTTCTTCTTCTGAATCTCTCTCTCACACACACACATACACATATGAGCATAAAATGTCATGTACAAAGGCAGTACACATAATATTTATCCTATTTTGCAGTCGTAAGCTCTGTTAGTGTCATCCGTAACTACTTTAATGGGAATTTTATGACTAATATATTTGTATAATATTATGCTTTAAAACCAATGCAAATAAAGTGTAAATAAAGTGTGTCTACAAGGGAAAACTCAAGAGCTAGCGAATCCCTATTCATTTAGGTGTACTTTTTACAAAGAGTTGAAGCTTAAGATTCAAACAGAAGGGGGGGAATAAACAATAGACAATAGAATCTTGATTCATTTTTGCAGTAATCCTTTTAATTGTCTTTTTAATAAAGCAAACAATACTAGCACCACTCTGTTTTCTAACTGGTGTGCTTATAATAAAATTCTTAGGGTTGCCATAAGTTGACAGGCAACTTGAGTGCACACATGAACACACATTTCAGCATGAAGGCTTGCATTGGCCACAGAAGAGATTTGCCATCAGTGGAGGGAGGGAAGAAAAGAGAGAGATCAACAACAAAGCGTGACAAGTTATTCTCTTGATGAATCTGATCTAGCTGCCAAAATGACAAGCTAACATCATGAGCTACATTGCATCTACAGATCAAAATGCAAAGCATGAAAGATTTTGCCAGGTTCATTTGATTAACTGTACAGCAAATCTCTTCCTCCACAAGAGCTGAAGCTATGCAAGCAATACTAATCCTTTATTCAGGAGGACAAAATCCATTTATTTTATGCAATGCAAAATCTGGAAGCTAAACCCATTTGTGCTTCTTATGCATGATGTCCCGTTGGGTTCAAGGTATTCAGATTTCGGGTCTTGTCAAGTCGGTTGTTATTAGTGCTACAGACAATTTGCCAGCAAAACACCGAATGTTAGGATGAGAGAAGTTGAAAATTTGCACAAAGCTCATTGGGAGGATTAGAGAAGAATGAGGTGTGTGCTGCAAAGCAAGGCTTTTTTATAAAAAGAAGAAGAAATAAATGTGTAAAGGCATGAAAAAAAGAAACAAGTAAAGATGTATAAAGCCGAAGAAGGGCATGAAGCAATTTTTTTTCGCATTTCAATTAATCCACCCTTCTGTGTTCATAGTCTGTACTACTTGCAAGTGAACTTGCAAGCCTTCCTTTGTCAGTGATCCGGAAACTGAAGCTGGTGCAAAATGCGGTGGCTCGTCTTCTCGCCGGGGTGCCGGTGAGGTGGTGTGTTACCCCAATTCTACAACAGCTGCACTGGTTACCGATTGAGTACCGGATTACTTTCAAGGTACTGGTACTAACCTTTAAGGCCTTACATGGTTTGGGGCCGGCGTACCTGAGGGCCCGCTTATCCCCCTACCAACCCCAGAGATTACTTCGGTCTGAAGACCAAAATTTGCTTGAAGTCCCTAACATACGGACTTATCATTTGTCTTCTAATAGGCAGAGACCGTTCTCGATTGTAGCCCCTTATTTATGGAATGCCTTGCCAGTTGAAACTCGAACTATCCAAGACCTACTTGCCTTTTGGAAAGCCTGCAAAACCTTTCCCTTCCAACAAGCTTTCGATGGGTGAAAAATTCGGGACTATGTCTGTTCTTATTGTTATTTTAAAGTTAATTGTATTGTTTTAATCTATTTCTGTAAACCGCTCTGAGCCACATTGGGAGTAGCGGTATACAAGTCTAATAAATAAATAAATAAACAAACAAACAACATGGAAGACACGAGTCAGAGAATTGATGCCATCTTCCTTACTTGTTCAGGGCTATGGTTTGTTTTAAAGTAGACTAGAGAGAGTGGAAATTCATAGGAGCACAGGTCTGTGAAACAACTATTTTTAAAAATATTTAAAAAATATATATTATCTTGGTGGCAAGCTGCAACTGTTTGTTGATGGCACTTCTAATTTTAAATGACTCTCAGTTCTTCTTTGCATCTGGTCATCCTGTAAATAGAAATCAGAAAGGTGTTTGTGTATTGGTAAGGCATTCAGAGTGGACTCATGTTACAGGATTTTTTATGGTACTAAAATGCTAATTTTGGTATTTATGACATCATTGTTCTATCATACTGCCTAGAAATGACTTGGCTAGCTCTGCCCAGTATGAATGGCTGCAACGCCTGCTATTAAAACAAAATCATTTGAATGTACAGGGGCAGGGCCCTTTGAATCAGCATATGGAGCCCATTTGCAGAGTAAGTGGCACTACTTAGTAGTTCCAGATTTTGAAGCTGAGTCCCAGATCCCAGCATTTTGATTGCAATTGGATGTGATGCCAAATTCTTTCCTTGAATACTGATATTTTGGTAACCTATCAAAATGCCAAAATAAATTCTTTATTTTCAAAGTGAATATAAATGCAATAATAGTCATAGATGGGATTAATTATGATTTTTCATAACTAATAAAAAAATCCCATGACAGGAAATAGTATATTTCTGGTAAGATACCTGCAATTTAGACTGGTGCTGGGCAAAGTTCATAAATAGTTTCCAATCTTTCAAAAATCTCTGTTTTATCCTTTTGGAACCCATGTTAGTTTGGCAGTTTGGGCCAACTCACCAACCTTAACAGTCCATTTTTCTGTCATCAGCACTTTCCAAGTTTGAGCAAGAAGTACTATCATCAGGGCTGTAGCCAGGGGTGGGGGTGGGGGTGTTACAGGTTCAACCCCCCAAAAGGGTTCAATGCCCCCCCCCCCAGAAGGAAACCTGGTTTACTCATGAATTTTAACTGGATAAACAATTTATGAGTAAACCAGGTTTTTTTTTAACCCGACACATTTCGGGGGGGGGGGGGCTTTTGAGCTTTTAACCCCCCCTCCCCCCGGCTATGGCCCTGATTATTATATATTAAAGAAGTAGTTCATATTTACCATTCAACTCTTTATCTCGGTCTGGCCTTTAAAAATATTATTTTATTAAATAAGGATGAATTTTTAGATGGCTGGTGAAGGGGGAGGGAGTGTTGCTTGTTTCATTTGTTGTGATGTTTTCTAGTCAACCTCAACAGTATTTCCCTTTTTAGTAAAAAAAAAAAAAAGCCGTAACACAATTACATATGTAGTCTGCAGCTAAGCCAGAATATTAGAGTATTTCAATGTCCTGATTTTAAATAGAGTTTTATAAAATACTTTTTAAAAAACAATTAGTTACATCCTTATATAAGTCACTCCAAGAGCCTTTAGGACTGAAGTGAAGAAACTAAATACATGCTTGTAGATCCAAATGGAATACATTTGGGTCTTGGCAGAACTCATCCAATTCCAAACCAAAGTCAAAATGAATGGGATTCACAGTAGCCTCCTATGTATCCATGTGGGCAGCATTCTGTTATCATAAAGCCCCACCTATGTGCAACCCAGATGCATGTGTTATGATACTATCCTTTAAGAGCTGTGTTTCTTCTTTATACTTTTCATTTGACTCTTGTTCTCAAGGCATGTGAAAAAGAGCAATTCTTAGTGTCCACTTCATTTAACAAGCAAGGAGGGTGCTGCTCCTGTTTGCCCTAAGCCACCTATTACTAAATGATTTGGAACAGAGAAGGGAAAAATGTAGGCATGCTCAGTTATCTCAGGTTTGCAGGTGGCCACTGCAGCATATATTACATCACTAGAGAGAGGATGGCATTTCATTTCAATACTTTATAGACCTTTTAGTCCTGCTGATATGGCTGGCAGCTGTTCCTTTCTTTTAACAGCTTTTCTTTGAGGGCAGCCCTAGCTCAGCAATATTTTGAATTTGTTACTTCATTTACAGAGAGAGAATGCCTTTTGATTTGTTGGATTCACAGTAATTGTTTCTGTCTCATCCAATATTTAACCAGGTTAATTGTGGTAACTGAAATTCTTAGTAGACTTCAAGGTAGGATTCTGTTATCCAGGCTTTCAAAGACCTCAGGTGGGCAATCTGCTCTTTGTCCATTTCAGTTCCTTAGCTCTGTTTTGTCTTCTCCACTGTTCCTATATGAAACAACCATGGGGAAAGAAGTATAATTAAATGGGTAGTGAAGTCAGTCCATTGGAAGCCATGACATACTTGGAGCCATATACCACAAAGCAATCACAACAGCAAAGAATGTATTGTCTGGAAAAAGAATAACATTTTACCAGAGGCAAAATGCTGCAATATGCTTTTCTACATAGTCAATGTATGTTTATTATATGAAAAGAACTACGTGGCAAGAAGTTGTAGCAAACTAAGTAGTAGATATGTTTAAAATCATTGATAATTCTATTTTTCCAAAGTGTTTTCACTCATCTATAGATCTAATAAATGAACTGCTTGGTTTTAATAGTAGACATTTGTTTGCCTTCCTCTCTTTCTTTCTTTCTTTCTTTCTTTCTTTCTTTCTTTCTTTCTTTCTTTCTTTCTTTGATTGATTATAATGGGTATGGTGACAGTAATCATCATTAAATATTTAATGTCTTCCAGACTTCATACTTCTTTAGGATTGGAACTGCTACAACAAATGCCACAGTGTGATGAATGCTAAATACTTAATGGTAATCTAGCATTATGTCCACTACTTCCAAAGCTTCATTTGCATTGCCTGGATGTGCTTAATTCAATGGGCATTCTTAAGAGATGCAATATGGATATTTTCACTGGGAATACTAATCTAATGAACTGTAAAGAAGCTATCTAAGGTGCTGAACCTATTTTAAGAGTAGAATTGATTACGGAAGAACACTACCATCTTTCTAAAACCAAACTTACTGTTACTGTACATTTAGCAAATACATATTACACAATTGGAGATTGCTAGTTTTTGTCCCCCCGTTCTTAAATGGACTGCTGATGCAAGTAAAGTTTAACAGGAAATATTTTTCTGTATAAAAAGAACAGCCATGTTCAGAAATTCAATTTTTATATTCAATAAACAGGAAAAGGGAATAATTCTGTTTTGCAACAGCAGTTTTGTTCCCTCTGTGTTTGCTAGTGTGCAGTGGGGTTTTTATATATGATAGCTGTACTTAGTCGATCAATTATACTTTCCCCACTCCACACTTGATCCATTTTCCCCACCTGCTTGTTGTGATTGTGAGACCCTTTTCTTTGCATGTAGTTTTCTAAACTTCATGCAAAGCCTCCATGGAATGAAGAAGAACAAAAAATACCCAAGAGTTATTTATACCCAAAAGAGTTTAATATATATCTCCTAACTGGGGTGGGTGGGGGGTGGGGTGGGGGGGGAGGGGAGAGAAGTTGGTTTACTGAAAAGACTAAATGCTTCTGGTTGTAAATGGATACACGAGCCAATATGATAAGGTTGTTTCTTAGTTTGCTACACACTGTCTACCACAATTGTTGAAAGGATGCCCCTTGACTTAAGAAAAATTGACAAAACACAAGGGGCCACAGTTCCACACACAAGTTAAGCAATTTAAAACCATTAATGTAATGGAATTAATTGCACTTCTTAACTTTATGCTGAATCACATCCAAAATCCATTCTTTTCAATACTTGAAATGTGATCTATTTGGTTTAGTGACCTTTGTGATGGCATCTATATATTATTCTTGTTGGATCTCACTGTCCCTCTTTCCTTCTGGTCCAAAACGTCTAGGATTTCTGTACAATCAGACACTAGGAACAAAGAGATCATTCAACAGCTTTATTTGGCCAAATCTTCCTGCAGGGTGGAGCAACAAAAAAAAAGTGCCACACCAAAACTAAGTCACAGCTTAGCTTTAACTTTGAGCATACTTTGCACACACAAACTATTTCATGAATACTTCTCTTTCCCCTTTGTTCTTCTTTTTTTTTGGCACCTCCATTATCAGTGATGTCTCAGCAGTCATTTTTCTTCTTACAGCTGCATGTTATTAGTTTGAACTTTCCCTAGGCTTGAACTCTTCCCTTCTTTTGGTTACTCATTCCCTTCTGCTCCACAGCACATGTGAGATTTTGACTGAACTTTATTTTGGCTGGTAATTTTCTACTTTCCCTAGCTCTAGCTCCTTTAGTCTTGTCTAGTCTAGTCTTTGAGTCTCTATGTTGTTGTTGTTGTTGTTGTTGTTGTTGTTGTTGTTGTTTCCAAACTATCTTTGCTATTTTAGCAATATACACTTAGGCTGAATATGTAGTGTAGTTTTCTTTGATGGCAAAGCTAATAAACAAAATGAGAATGAATCCAGTGACAATAAAATAAATGTCTATAGAGAAAGAAAATGAAAATGTGGTCAGTCAGCAATAAATTTGAGATACACTGCACATAACATTTGAAATATGATGATGTTTTTATGGGGTTAAGTCTATTGAAGAGAAATCAAAATGGTCTCAAGAAATTAAGTTTTCCCTTTCCCCTTTTAAAAACATTTGCAATAGTTATTGCTTGTACCAATCTATCCTGAATATTGTAACATTTTGTTTAATGCATGAAAATAGGGATATGGAAACTAAGCTTAATGGGAAATTACTCTATAAACACTGTATTATAGTATGCCTTTTTTCTAAAAAAAATTCAGCTTGGGAACTCTGTTAATCTGTTTTTCAAAAATTACATTTAGATTTATTATTTTTTGGCATCTCTTTTCCTGAATACTAATAGCTGCTATTGGATAAAGATACCAGACTGTGAAAACCAAATGAGGGCTCGGGCTGTGGCGCAGGCTGGAGAGCAGCTGCAATGAATCACTGCAATGAATCACTCTGACCAGGAGGTCATGAGTTCGAGGCCCGCTCGGAGCCTATGTTTGTCCTGTCTTTGTTCTATGTTAAAAGGCATTGAATGTTTGCCTATATGTGTAATGTGATCCGCTCTGAGTCCCCTTCGGGGCGAGAAGGGCAAAATATAAATGCTGTAAATAAATAAATAAATAATATTTGCAGGATATTTTATTGTCTTTGAACTTGTTGCCATAGGATTGAATTCAGATTGAATGATCTGTCACATTACACAATTGTAGCACCTTGATTTCACTTTAACTGCCATGGCTCCATCCTATGGAATCCTAGAATGTGTAGGGTAGTAAGGATCTAGAGCTCTCTGGAAGAAAATTCCACAAAACACAAAACTTCTATAATCAAAGTTCTATAATCATGCTGTGTGAATGACAACATAGGGCTCATTCACATGGGGAAGTTTAGCTCAGTATAAATCTACCCAGGAGCAGGCCCAGATCCAGCATATATGTATTGGATTGTCACCTCTTCTGTGTCACCACTGTCTCCTACTTCTAGCTGGCCATAGAGCTCCATCTGAGTGCCTAGTTTCCATGATCAACTCTGCTGATGTCATCAGTACCTGCATAACCAGTACCTGCATAACCAGCAAGAAATGGAGAGAGTTCCCCTCCTTCTTGGGCACGCTGTTCAAACATCACCACAGGCAACTGCAGCAACCAAGCTAGGAACAGTAGTGGTAGTGGTGGAACAGGCATGATCCACCCCTTTCTTTGTGTTGAACAGAACAGAGGAAGGGTGATGGCAACTGTGTCTATATTGATGGCAGCTGTGTCTATATCAGACTGGGCCTGATCTAAAGTTATCCACATTGTGGCTCAGAGTTTCAGTGTATACTGGATTTCAAGCAAAATTTGGAAAGCAGCCCAAATTTGTTTTAAAGCACACACCCCCTCCCCATATTCAGGATACTCATTGGAAGCTGATGAAGTCAGCCAGCAATCTATTATCGGTGAGTATATGTGTTTTGGCTTGTGCTTACACGCTTTAAGTCACTCTTATAGAGGCTCCACTGAAATCAATTTATTGAAATTAGATATAGTTAACTTGTTCTACTGATTTGATTGAACTACCATACTTGTAGTATGAATAAATCAATACTTAATCCATTGACTTTCTTTCTACTACTTCTTTTTCAGAGCCAGTGGATTGGGTTCTAAATTTGAGGCCACTGAATGTGAATCACTCCTGTGCCTGAAAAGAAAAAGAAACCAGTCATGGACAATTCATTTTCTTGACAGGCCTTTCCATCCACAATGGGGGCTCCTTTTGCTTACAAAGCAACAGCTTAGGACCCAAGCTTGTATACCTCTTGTTATTTCTTCCTTGTTTTTATTAAGAGAAAGAAGAATTTTTCTTCATCCTTGCTTGTGAACACTCTCTGAAGCATATGCCTTCACAATTTTTGTTGAACAAAATACTGTCTAGATAAATCAATAGCTTTAGTCACTGTGGGCATTCTATTGCCTGCAAAATATTTTCATTTTGTGTGGTTAAAGTCAATTTGATTTTCGTTACAATGCCATAGATAATGTGGAGACACAAGGCAATATCCATAAACAAAAGAAATGTATGTAGTTAATGCAGATATGTTCGGAGTTCAATTGCCTTTGAAGAGACTTTTTCATTTTTTAATGTTCATTTTTTATGTTCATTTTTCTTGGATCACTGTAGAAAGGCATTGTACAGACTACAATCAAGAAAGGATAGCTGCTTTGGCAGCATCTTATCTAAGCACTTGAAGTAATAAAGCATATTAATGTGCAAAGATGCGGAAGTAAGTATTCAAGTACCAAAATTTACATGTTCATCAGATTACTGAGCGGTGAAATATTTTTATATGCTATCATAAAATGGAGAAGCACATCCTCTGTTTTGTTAGTAGGGTAAATTCACTTGCTAGATTGCAATCCATTCCACTTAGAAAAGGCTCCAGTTTGACTTGACATATTTGTTTGTGTTGTATAAAACACACACATAAACAGTGGATACTTTGTATCTGCTGGAACCTGGTTCCAGCTCACCCCTATCCCTGTGGATACCAAAATTCATAGATGCTTAAGCCCTGTCAAGAGTCAGATGCCAATTAACAAACAAAACAGAGTTTATTCAGGAGATAGGCCAAAAAGTAAAAAATAAACACAAAAGATAGCTTTAAACACTTAACTATCAGTGTTTAAAAAGCAGTCCAAACAAAAATATATATCAAAAGTATGTTTTAGCAAGCCAACCGGATTATCCACACAAGCATTAAGATAAAACTAAAAAGATGCTTCAATTCAGCTTCAAAAACAAATTGAGTTGGCTTATAAAAATAGACAAAACAAACAAGGACTTGGAACCTTCCAAAAACTTTCCAAGAGCTACAATTAGTAGCTTAAATCCGGAACAGGAAAATAAAGCCAAAGAAAAACAAACTTAGAGCTGGTGCAAAAGGCACTTTGGGTCCAAGCCCTTACTGTGGCAGCCAGCCGGCTCTGTGGAATTAAAGGGACAGTTCCCAAAAGAATCTCCAAACTGGTCTGAGAACAAATAAACAAGAACTGCAGCAAACTGCTTCAACGATGCCGATAATGCCAGATGCTCCAAGGGAAAGGCGAAGAGGCGTCGTCAGGGTGATCCAGGGTCAGGGCAGGAGACAACAGCAGGGTCAGGAGGGCAAGCCAGTGGTCAAGAGCCGTGAGTAGTCATCCATCAAAGGGCGAAGGCAGAAGCAAGGTCGAGTAACAGTCCAGGGTCCAAAAGGGTGCAGTCATCAAAACCAGGTCCACGAAATGGCACAAAGAGCCAAGGCAACGATGGTAACAGCAGCTAGAAATAGTAATCAGAGTGCGGTCCAGGGAAACCCACACAGTTCCAGCCCTCCGTTGCAGAGCAATCCCAGATAACTTACATCAGAAGCAAAGTCCCAGTCCAGTCTTCTTGAACGAACAGAAATCCCAATGGCACTTCAGCAACACCTTGCCACACGCAAAGTGAAGTGACCAAACAATCCCAATTTATTCCCCTTCCTCTTGGGTGTCCAAACACTCACACCCAAACAACAGGTGTCCCAGATCTTACTCAGAATCAGAACTCCACACAGCTAGAGCTCGTGGATCAGGAGTGCCTAATTGCTCGTCGGAGTTCCAATCATCCTGCCCATACTCAACCCCATGCACACTTAAAGAACCATCCTCCCTTCTCCAAGCATCCCAAGTGGGATCTGCTCCTGAAGATACCCCAGGTTCAGTAGTATCCATAGGCCCCAATTCCCCAGACATCTCCGGTGGCTGTGCCCATTCAGTGCCCACTTCCCCAGCCACCACCTGTTCACCAGCATCCATTTCTTCCCCAAACTCCCCATCTGAATCTTCCTCAGAAGATTCCCCATTGAGCTCTCTAATCCGTTTCCTGCGCAACTCCTCCAATGAGCCCTCCTCGCAAGGGTTTTTCCTTCCTCTTCTAATCCCACCACCATCATCCATAATCCCCGAAGGCGCAGTCGCAACAAGCCCTGTTATATACAGTTTCTATATAAAATAGCAAAATCAATGTTTGGGGTTTTAGGAGGGACATTTTTTAAATTTATTTTTCAAAGTATGGATGATTGAATCTATGGATGCAAAATCTGTGGATATAGAAGGCTGACTGTGTATACTAACACTTTTGGGTACTTTTCAAAAGGTCATTTGTACAATCACAGTAAGATCAATATTTGCATATGCATGCAACCATCTAAGACACATGGCCAGGAAAGCTCTATGTCACAAAGGTTTACTCAATTGCGCATGGGGGAAAAAAATCACAGATAGGAGGGAAGTTACCAAATTGAACACCATTAATCTTAGCTTTGTTATCCCAGTAGGATAAGGCCCTATATACAAAAACCCGCTATTTGGGCCAGACCCGGCCTGCTGGACACAAAATTAGACCCAACAGGAGTCACAGGCCACTGCAGTGGTTCAGCACTTCTGGACGGCCACCTTACATGTCTCCCTTGCCCCCTGTGTCACAGTTGTCTCTGGCTGTGACATGACATGAACATCAGCTGTGGTAATGGGGACTGGGAGAGAAGGGGATAGGGGGTGCTTTGATATGGCCGGAGACTTCCTCAGCATAGGGGCATGGGGGAGGAAACAGGGGACTGCCATCCATGTCTCTGAGCTGCCTGAGCCTGAGGAATACAGAATGGCAGTCAGGACAGTTGAGGATGGTTTTGGTCAGGAACTGGCCCAACTGTCCTCACTGCCAGAGCCGGCCCTAGGTATTTTTCAAGTGTAGGCAAACAGACTTTTGGTGCCCCCCCCCCAACCAATAAAAGCGTTGGATAAGCAAAAATGTTGGATAATAAGGAGGGATTGAGGAAAAACCTATTAAACATCAAATTACATTAAGATTTTACAAATTAAGCACCAAAACATCATGTTTTACAAGAAATCAACAGAAAAAGCAGTCTTGACTGCGCCCCCATGTTTTGCGCCCAAAGCGACCGCTTAATTTGCCTCATTGTTGGACCGGCTCTGCTCACTGCCCATAGATCAGGGGAAAACCCAAATCTTCCTTCAGGATTCGGGCTTTCCCCTTACTTTGGGTAATGCATTGCTATGGATCAGTCCCATATGGTATTTAGCTGCCGCAGGACTGATCCATTTCTACACTGGCCGTGTAGATGTTTCCCTAACAGCTGTAATCCTCCCTTAAGACCTAGTTTCTCTGTGTGGGGCTAAGGATCACACTCACACTTAACCAAAATCAAGAGCAGTTATGAGTCATTGTAGAGATGATTGTGAAATAGATAATCCAAAGTATTATGTGAGTTGAGCAACTTCCCATGTTATGCCAATTGCTTTGTTTTCAGACTGTTACAGGAGGCTTGCTGTCCACACATTATTGTCCACACATAAGACTTTATGTAGAAATTGCAAATCCACTAGGTGATGAGAAGGCAATAGTTTACCGCATAAACTGCAAATTATGAGCTAGATGTATGAAACCTTTCCTTGTGCAATGCTTTCTCCTAATATTAATCAAACTCTCATCACCCCAGTCTATGTGAGAAGCAACAGATAAATATCATGCCTTTACAGATCAGAAAATAATAATCCTCACCTAGGGACTGGTCTCATACCTGCTCATTGCCAACATCTAGCATGGTTGCTGTGTAGTACATTAGTAAATTCCTCTAACTGGTAGAAAAATTAAAGAAAGTTTTTAAATAAAAGGTATGTGTGGAATAAAGAAAGAATTGGTTATGCAAAAACATGCAAGATAAAAGTTAAAATAGGTGTTGGTATAAAACATCTCAGAGTATTATTTTTATACTTGCAAAAGTGATAGGTACTGTATAATCTCAGATCTCTGATGTGTTCTGCTGGTAACATTAATTTTATATTCCATCAAAAACACCTTTGAAAATGTCTGTTAAAATATGTAATTGCATGGTACCTTTTCTTCTATTCTTTGCTTCATCGTCCTTGCACATATTGTTCTCAGAAGCAAACCTGCAGCATTTATAACTTTGACAGCTGTCTAGGGAAAGGAGGCAATCAAGTGCCGTACAAGGGTAAGTGCTGGTGGCAGCAAAATCATTGAAAGCTTGGAAGGTATATTGATTAAAGAGGTTAAGTTTTGTTTAATTTGAAATTTGCAGGACTTAGAAAGGAAAACACACTAAACGATCTCAAAGTAACTGAAAAGATTGTGTGTGTGTGTGTGTGTGTGTGTGTGTGTGTGTGTGTGTATCCACACACTGAAGGCAAAGATTTTGGAATGGAACATGGCAGAATGAGTCACTCAATTGTAGCCCATAAGCAACATAACTACTTCATCAGAAAATCCACAGGGAAGCTTCCTCCAGGATCTGCCTGAGGTTCCAGCTTCTGCCTATTTGGAGAAGGTAGTTTTGAAGTTCTCTAGAACCCTGAGGATATAAGGAAAACAGTGAAGAAAGGAGTGAAATAATTGTCAAAACATGATGGAAGAGCTGGGCATCAGGAGTATCTGGATATAAAAAGGCAGTGAGATTGATGGGTGCATGTACACTGTGGAAATAATGCAGTTTGACACCATGTCTACTGCAATGGCTATGGAATTCTGGGGTTTGTATTTTGATGAGGCACCAGCACACTTTGTGGAGAAGGCTGCCAAATGACACCTCCGGTAAAACTTAATTAATTAGAATCAAACCAGGATTTCCTTGGTTTGATCCGAATTAATTAGATATCTCATTAGATCTGGGCCTTCCTGAAAAGCCTGTGTCTAATGGGATATTGGGCCTGTGGGGACCTATCCCCGGATAGTTCCAGGACCAACCAGAACTACCTGGGGTGAGTCTCTATAGGCATCTTATACCTTTAGGCTCCTAGAGCCCAAAGGTGTGAGATGGCACCGACCCCTCCCCCCTAATCATCCCAAAACAACACTTAAAATTAAACAAAACTTACTGGGCTATCATTAAGATGGTCCTTCAGTCCTCATGGTGTGCAGAAATGATGTGCTAGGAGATGGGGGGGGGAGTGATTTTCCTCCTTGTGCCCCCATCTCCTGGTGAGTCATTTCTACGCACCAGGAGGATTGAAGGACCACCTTAATGGTGGCCTGGTAAGTTATTTTTAATTTTCAGGATTGTTTTGGGGGGCTTTGGGGTGGCTGGATGTCATCTCAGTAGTTACTGAGATAGCACCTAGACACTCCCCCAGGGAAAGCCCAGATTTTTTGGGGGGGTGGGGGGTATGGGAACCCACCCCAAAGTGGGTTTCTTAAATCTGCTTTAGTGCTGATTTAGTCACAGTTAATTCTGTTAGCTACTTTGGTACACCAGAAGTGAAACAAGATGGTGGAATATTTTAATTTACCCTGGATGTCAGCAACGTTATTGATAAAGGTGATATATTCATTCTTCAAATATACTTTTAATTCAAGAAATATTAATAAAATTGGCCTTTCTTTTTTCCTACTAAACATAGTGAACCTGGGGGTGTTTGTTTCAAAGTTCCTCAAAAAATACTTTATTCTGATTATTGTTTTTGACTAGAAGGCAACATAATACATTTATCTCTATATTTATAGCACTGATGTAGTATAGCACTGATGCAGTGAGATGCTGCTGAGACCTTCTGTGCTAATTAGGTAATGAAAAATAAAAATTTTAAACATACTGCAGGCACATTCTGCTTTCTCTAAGCCACACATTTATATTCACAAAGTGAGGATAGCTTAACTGATGCCAGCATTTAAAGTTTCAGTAGTTCTTTGTCTATGGTCCATTGATATATGTGCTGTCAAATTTCCAGCCTTGTCAGGGGGGAAAAGCAAATATTATTCCCTAGCCTGCCCCAGCTGAGCTGAGTGATCCAAGAATTCATTATAAATTGAGGGTGAGATGGATGGGATGATAACATATTGTGAATTAGCAGAAATCATCCAACAACAATACTGGTTTGGAATAACCTTGTGAATCACAGTCACAAATAGGGATGAGGCAAAATTTTTGGGGATGTTTTTAATGTGTCTGTTCCTGCTTGGATGTACTGTCCCTAGTTTGAAATTGATGCAATTCCCTTTATACACAGTTCAGTTTCGGTTTCTGTTGTTGCCAAAATTTCCCTGGCTTTTTGCCATTTCTCTGTGCTAGAGAAGTGTCCAATAGAATAGTTGTTATTTGATGGATGGTTAGGTGATATTGTTAATGTTGGTTACATGGCTGTCAGAGAAAGGGAACAGTAATTGAACTGGGCTTGTAGTTTTCAGCGATACGTTGGCTAATTTAGTTTTGGAGTGAGACACACAAGATGTTTTGTTTCTGAATCAAATGACTACATGGTAATTCTCCCCATGTTTTAGATACAGTGGGATAGCAAGAAAAATATTGTTTCAATGTGAGCAAAAAAAATGGAGGGTGCAATTATGTGTTGTTCAAGAGTAAAATGACTATTCCTGGCAAAATAAATCATCCATGAAAGCAAACGGAGGCATACAGTCTGAGGCACTGTGCTATTCAAAGTGGTCCATAACTTGGTATGCCTACCTTACAACACCCAGTGATACTTTATGACTTAATTTGGACATCTGAAAATATACAACATGGATCACAGATCAATTATGGGAGGAAATGCATGGCTACATTTCATAATGGAATGTTGTTATGAAGGCAACACTTTTTTATTGAGATACAAGTATTAATGCTTTGAACGTATTCATATCCCATTTATTATGCCAACTCCTCCTCATCCTCATCATCACTACCACCACCACCATCATCATTGATTTACATAGCCGTATCCAATGTACATGGTGTTTAACAATAAAACAACCAAAAATAGTGAATCCTTTCAAGGACATACCATCTAAAATATATGTATATATACATATGCACAGAGGACAGGAAGGATACCAGATCACAAAACTACAGTACAAACTGACCAATACATGCAATCATAATGCACAATACTACAAAACAAAACTGAACCTAAACTCTCAAAAGCTTTGGAAAATAAATAAAGCTTTCAATTGAGTTAAAACAACAACAAGGGAAGTAGCAGTCTGCAAATGCTCAGGGAGGCAATTCCAATGGTATTCCAAGTGAGAGAAACAACAAATCAAAGGTAAGGAATAAGACGAATGTCATTTTTTTAAAAAAAATATGTTAACAAACAGTCTATACATGCATGCATGTGTGCATGCACACAATTCCCACATCTTTGTTAAAGATGTCTACAAATTATTTTGATTTTAATCACATTTTATATCACTCAGTATTAAAAGTCCTCTGGATGGCTTATACTGATCGTGTACTTATTAATGTACATATCCTGCTTGTGTATATCCTGGAATTATGGTTATGGTGCTTAGTCTTCAATGTGGTGATTTGTGGTGATCAACATATATGTTTAAACCATCTTTTCATCTGTGTGAGAAAATGTGTCCATTTAATACATAAAGACAGACAGAGATTAAAATTTTCTTTCTGGGGCATTATTATTGAGTAGGAGAGAAAGACCAATATTAATATACTCTAAGGAGGTAATTCTCACATGTTCTGGTGTATCAGCCGCCAACTAATTAGACACTATTGATTAAAATTGTTGAGAAAATACCCTTCAGAAGTAAGTAGGCATAAGTAACAGGATAATATATATGCTAAAGATTTATTTTAAGGATTTCTCTGTTATCAGACACGGGCAAATGAGGCAATCTTTTAGGAACATAGGGAGCTGTCTCACCGTGAATAAGATCATTTAATCCAGTATTTTGTTTTGTAGACAGTGACAGTGACCAAGAAAAAAGCCAGGCTGCCTAAAATACAGTAGCTTTAGCACAGCAGGTTAAACTACCCACTGCAGTAAATCTTGTTTATCAAAAGGTTGACAGTTCAAAGCCTGGGTCATGGCAAGTTTCTGGCCTTTATCCCAGCTCCCGCCTACCTAGTGGTTGGAAAGCAACATGTGAGTAGATAAATATGCACCACTTAAAAGTGGGGAGGTATTTTAAGACACCCATAAGGAAATGCCAGAAAAATCTTGGCGATTTGATCAAGAAAGAAGTTTACAGACAAATCTCTTCGGCAGGGAGATGAAGCCACAGCCACCCCCTCCCCCATGCTGGGACTGAGCACCAGCCTCCAAAACGCTAAATATGGGAAAAGCCTATATATACCTCTAGCCCTTATGAGATGTCCAATGCACTGCAGGTGTGTGGAATGGTGCTGGCTTATTAAGAAAACTGCATATATGGAAAACTATATGTTTCTTCTGATCTACAACTCTTACTTTGCTGTTCCCATAAAGTCCCAACAATCCTCTAAAATGCATTCTATGAGAGATTAGTTTGAAAACTCACTCTGAAAAATAAAGGTGGGTCAATTGTTTATCTGTTGCATATATAAAAACAAATAATAAAAACGCAGATGAAACTGAAGAGAGAAATAATATGAAAAAGCCATTAATTGGAAGAATCATGGCTAAGTTTTTAAAAAGTACCCTGCTGAGGAAGAGATAATGTCTAATATGAACAAGGACATTGAAGCAATGCGATCTCCAGCTATCTCTTTATAACAGAGTGTCACGACCCAGGCTGCAGAGCACCAATAACCATACACAGAGGCCAGAATCTATCTAATATCTTTATTAAGGAAATATATAAAGTTAATAAAAGCAAGTGTAGGAAATAGTTCAGAAACAGACCTTTCAGGGAAGGTCAAAATTAGTCCAAAGAAACAATGTCCAATATGAAATATTAAGGTCCAAAGTTGTAATCCAATAACCGAAACACTCACTTTGCCAATCAAAGTGAGGGGAGATGACAAGGTCCTTTAGTCCATGAAACTTGAGCAAGGCTAGGAAGTAACTTGATTCTTGGAACACAAGGCTTGAAACAAGGCAACAAGAAACGAGGAGCAAGAACAAGATCCGTGGTAATTACTTGGCAAGGTCCGGGAAGCAAGGCAAGATCCGGGGAGTAAACAAGGCTGGGAGCGGAGGCTTGGAAACAGGAACGAGGCTTGGAAACAGGAACGAGGCTTGGAAACGGGAGTAGTGCTGTCCACACACACTACTCCAGTAGCTGACGAATTGACTCCGCAAGATTCCTAAAGGGGCAAGGAACCTAAATAGGGTCTCGTTTTCCCACCAAAGAACACTTCTCTGGGGAACCAGAAATGAAAGTCAATCTCTGTGTTCAGATGTATGACTCCCTAAAATTTCTCATGGAAGCTGGCTTAATCATCTGAATGCTTTGCTGCGATTCTCAGGCTTCTGCGATTAGCCTGCTGAACTCCTTTTTGTTGTTGATAATAATTACGGCGAGAAAATGGGGGAGATTTTGACTCAGGGCTTGTTTGGCAGATTTCTGGAAGACAAACCTCCTGCAGGTGCAAGGGCTCCAATTCTGGCTGGGAAAGTTCCCTTTCTGGCTGAAATGGTGGAAAACCCAAGTTTTCCTCTTCATCTGTCACAACAGCACTAGGAACGGGACTACATGGCCCATGAGTCATCACACTATCCCCCTCCTCAAGCCCCCTCTCAAAATAGGGCTCTCTCCCCGAGGCGCGAGGCCGCGGCTTGGTGGGGTAGGTCTGATGGAAGCAGCGGGTTAAATCGGGGGCATGGACTGTGGAAGCGTCTTCCCATGAGCGTTCCTCGGGGCCAAAACCCACCCAGTCAATGAGATATTGAAGGCGGCGGCGGTGAAAGCGAGAATCCAAAATGTCCTGAACCTCGAACTCCTCCTCCCCATCCACCAAAACAGGAGGGGGGGCCGGCCGGTCTGCATCAGGGCGCACACCATCCGCCGGAAGGAGCAGGGAGCGATGGAACACTGGATGAATGCGCATAGAGCGCGGAAGTTGGAGTTTGAAAGTCACGGGGTTAAGTTGCGCCACCACCGGATAGGGACCAATGAAACGGGCATCTAACTTCCGGCAAGGGCGATGGGAGGGCAAAAAGCGAGTGGACAGAAGAACCCGGTCTCCTACCTTGATTTTGGGGCCCGGCTGGCGATGTTTGTCAGCGTGGCGTTTATAGTCCTCCTTGGCTTGGTCTAGTTGCTGGAGCAAAAGTTGTTGCACCGCTGTGAGTTCCTGCAGCCAGTCCTCTGCTGCGGGAACTTCTGAGGTTTCAACAATAGAAGGAAAGAAACGTGGATGGAAGCCGTAGTTTGCAAAGAACGGGGTTTCTTTAGTTGAAGCCTGGACACCATTGTTATAGGCAAACTCCGACAGCGGTAACAGGGAAGCCCAATTGTCCTGCTGGTAGTTTACATAACAGCGAAGGTATTGTTCCAGAGTGGCATTGGTGCGCTCAGTTTGCCCATCCGTTTGGGGATGGTGAGCCGAAGATAAACGAGAGTCTATGCCCAATAGTTTTTGTAGTGCTTTCCAGAAACGAGAGGTGAATTGAGACCCACGGTCTGTGACCAAACTTTTGGGCAAACCATGCAATCTGAAAACATGCTGAAGGAATAAATCTGCAGTCTCCTTGGCCGTGGGGAGGCCATCGCAGGGAATGAAATGGGCGAGCTTGGTAAAAAGGTCCACCACCACTAGGATCGTGGTGAATCCACAGGAAGGTGGTAGATCAGTGATAAAATCCGCAGAGATTATTTCCCATGGGCGAGATGGGGTAGGAAGGGGTTGCAGAAGCCCTGAGGGCTTCTCTCTTCTTGTCTTGGAGCGCTGGCATACTGGGCAGGAATTGACATATTTTTCCACATCCTTGCGGATCTTGGGCCACCAGAAATCTCTTAGGATCAAATGCATGGTTTTAAATAGTCCGAAATGCCCTGCTGGTTTGCAGTCGTGACACAGACGAAGTGCCTTTTCCCTGCCCGGTCCTGGAGGAATGTAGACATGGTTTCTATAGCATAGTAACCCATCCTTAAGCGAGAAGGGAAACTGTAGTCCTTAGCGAAGTTGGTCCTGAGCCCAAGCATCTGCTCGTTGACTGGCCCTGATTTCCTGAGCACAAAGGGGCCCTGGAGTAGAGGGAGCTGAATCAATTGGAGTGGATTTGGTATTCCCCACAGTGAGCATGGCAAAGTTCTCGGGCTGCAGCAGTTGGGATTCAAAGGTCTCTTTGCGCCCTGCAGCATATTCCGGTTTCCGTGACAGAGCATCTGCTTGCTTGGTCTGGGCTGGGGTTACATAGTGGATTTGGAAGTTGAAACGCTCAAAGAATAAAGCCCAGCGTTGTTGCCTCTGATTTAGCTTGCGGGCAGTCCTTAGATGCTCTAGATTCCGATGATCAGTATGGACCTCAATGGGAAATTTGGCCCCTTCTAACCAATGTCTCCAAGTTTCAAAGGCTGCCTTTATGGCCAAAAGTTCCTTTTCCCAAATAGTGTAATTTCTCTCTGGTGCGGTCAGTTGACGGGAGTAAAAGGCACAAGGGTGAAGATGATCTCCCACTGGTTGTAAGAGTACAGCCCCAATTGCCACATCGGAGGCGTCCGCCTGTACGACAAAAGGGGTTTCAGGATCTGGGTGCTGAAGGATTGGCTGTGACGTGAATAATTTCTTTAGTTGTTGGAATCCTTTCTCAGCTTGCTCTGTCCAGCGGAAAGGCTGCTTCCCACGGATGCAGCTGGTGATTGGATCAGACCAGCGGACAAAGTCTGGAATGAACTTGCGGTAGTAGTTCGCGAACCCCAAGAAGCGTTGCACCTCTTTCTTGTTGGTTGGCGCCCGCCATTCCAATACTGCTGCAACCTTTGCCGGGTCCATGGTGAGCCCTAGTGGCGAGACACGATATCCCAGGAAATCTACCTCTTGTAGATCAAAAGCGCATTTTTCCAGCTTGGCATAAAGTCCATGATCCCGCAATCGTTGTAACACCATTCTAACGTAGTTCTCATGTTCTGATTGTGATCTAGAAAACACCAAAAAATCGTCCAGGTAGATAATCAAGAACCGGTCTAGATAATCCTGAAAGATATCGTTGACAAAATGTTGAAACGTTGCGGGAGCTCCACATAAATCGAAATTCATGACCAGGGTTTCGAATAAACCGAATTTAGTCTGGAAGGCAGTCTTCCACTCGTCCCCTTCCCTGATGCGAACTAGATTATAAGCTCCTCGAAGGTCTAGTTTGGTGTAAACCTTAGCCCCTCGAAGCCGGTCTAAGAGGTCCGAAATCAAGGGCAGGGGATACCGGTTTCGCTTAGTGATATTGTTCAATGCTCTATAGTCCACCACCAAGCGTAGGTCCCCTGACTTCTTTTTTACAAACATCACTGGGGAAGCGGCTGGGGATTGAGAGGGTCTAATAAACCCCTTGCGGAGGTTTGTCTCTAAAAACTCCCTGAGAGCTTCTTGCTCTGGTTCAGTCAGGGAGTAGAGGTGTCCTCGCGGGATCGGGGCCCCCTCCACCAAGTCAATGGCACAGTCATAAGGTCTATGTGGGGGTAGTCTCTCGGCTTCTTTTTCATTGAATACATCCCAATATTCCGAGTACTTCTTGGGCAAGGTGATGATGGGTTCAGCGTCTGTGGCTTGGCAGACCTTGGCTACAAGACAATGGTTTTGGCAATATTTTGAAGCAAACTGCAGTTCTCTGTTGGACCAGGAGATGCTTGGGTCGTGGAGTGTCAGCCATGGGATTCCCAAAATCACAGGGAAGTGGGGAACCTCGGTAACAAAGAAGGAAATCTCTTCCATGTGTTCCCTTATCCACATTCTGGTGGGTTCCGACCACTGGCTTACTGGACCTGTCTTGAGGGGGCGGCCATCGATGGCTTGCACCACACGGGCGTTCTTGAAGTCATGATATTGCAATCCCAGAGAGTCGGCATACTCTCTATCAATGAAATTGTTTGTGGCTCCTGAGTCTATCATGGCATGGACCATGACGGGTCCTTTTTTCACTGACCACAAGGTGACCACTAGAAGAAATAGGACCCCGGTTGGCGGCTCTTGAGTGGGGTTTTTGACCGGGTTGGCGAGCCTCTCTACGCCCGGTCGCTGGCTTCCCCCGCCGGCTGTGCGCCAGCCGCCTCAGACGTCTTCGTCTCCGTGGAGGACGCCGCCGCCAGACGAGCGGCGGGCTTCCCTTTGGCTGGACACTCTCTGGCAAAGTGGCCCCCGTTTCCGCAGTACCAACAGAGATTCAGGCGTTGGCGGCGGGCCTTCTCGGCGGCATCTAATCTGGGACGCACATTGCCCAACTGCATCGGCACCTCCTCGCTTCCTCTGGGGTATGGGGCTGGTGGCGGGGGTCTCCACACTGGACGCGGCTGGACGCCGGTGGGAGCGGGAGGTTTCGCTCCGGTCCTACCGCTCTGGCCTCAGATCCATTGCCTTCTGTTGGCAAGCATGACTTCAGCTCGTAAACATTGATCAATGAGTGCTTCAAGAGAGTGTGGAGGATCCACCTTGGAGATTTCCTCCAGCATCTCGATGTTGAGACCCTCCCGAAATTGTCCTCTGAGGGCTACATCGTTCCATCCGGTGTTATGGGCCAGCACTCGGAACTCGGCTATGTACTGGGACAAGGGTCTGTCCCCTTGGGAGAGGCGCCGGAGTTTGTGGCCGGCTGCCTCCAAATTGTCCTCGATCCCCCAGGTTGCCTTAAGGTGGTCCAAGAAGTGTTGCGCTGACCTTAGATGTGGGGAGACTTGGTCGAACAGTGCCGTCGCCCAGTTGGCCGCTGGCCCGTCTAGGAGACTGTAAATCCACGCCACCTTGATGTCTTCTTGGGGAAACTCGGCAGCACGGGCCTCTAGATAAGCCTGGCATTGGCGACGGAAAACATGAACCTTAGAAGCTTCTCCAGAAAACTTGGTTGGCAACGCCATGGCCGGGAGACGGATTCCGCGCTCCTTCAAACCCCTTATTTCACCATCCTGCGCATTGAGCTTATCACGGATGCGGTCCACTTCGTCCTTGTCGATGGTGTAGCTGAGTGGCTGGCCCCCCGGTCCGGCTCCGGTAGACATTCTGGCCTAGGTTAATTGGTGCTTAGGGTGGCGGAGTCAAACTGTCACGACCCAGGCTGCAGAGCACCAATAACCATACACAGAGGCCAGAATCTATCTAATATCTTTATTAAGGAAATATATAAAGTTAATAAAAGTAAGTGTAGGAAATAGTTCAGAAACAGACCTTTCAGGGAAGGTCAAAATTAGTCCAAAGAAACAATGTCCAATATGAAATATTAAGGTCCAAAGTTGTAATCCAATAACCGAAACACTCACTTTGCCAATCAAAGTGAGGGGAGATGACAAGGTCCTTTAGTCCATGAAACTTGAGCAAGGCTAGGAAGTAACTTGATTCTTGGAACACAAGGCTTGAAACAAGGCAACAAGAAACGAGGAGCAAGAACAAGATCCGTGGTAATTACTTGGCAAGGTCCGGGAAGCAAGGCAAGATCCGGGGAGTAAACAAGGCTGGGAGCGGAGGCTTGGAAACAGGAACGAGGCTTGGAAACAGGAACGAGGCTTGGAAACGGGAGTAGCGCTGTCCACACACACTACTCCAGTAGCTGACGAATTGACTCCGCAAGATTCCTAAAGGGGCAAGGAACCTAAATAGGGTCTCGTTTTCCTACCAAAGAACACTTCTCTGGGGAACCAGAAACGAAAGTCAATCTCTGTGTCCAGATGTATGACTCCCTAAAATTTCTCATGGAAGCTGGCTTAATCATCTGAATGCTTTGCTGCGATTCTCAGGCTTCTGCGATTAGCCTGCTGAACTCCTTTTTGTTGTTGATAATAATTACGGCGAGAAAATGGGGGAGATTTTGACTCAGGGCTTGTTTGGCAGATTTCTGGAAGACAAACCTCCTGCAGGTGCAAGGGCTCCAATTCTGGCTGGGAAAGTTCCCTTTCTGGCTGAAATGGTGGAAAACCCAAGTTTTCCTCTTCATCTGTCACAACAGCACTAGGAACGGGACTACATGGCCCATGAGTCATCACACAGAGTAATTGATTAATTGATATCTTTTTTATTGAGAGAGACAACACTTAAGATGGGGGTTGAACAGCAACTTGAATGCTAAAAAGGCTCTCACTAGCTTCTAGGATTTCACATCTTCTTTTGTGTTTCTCATATTCTTGGATAGGTTGCCTGTCACAAACTGCTTAATTTGAAGGAAAAGTCTAAAAAACCCCCTGTATACTGTGATTTCTGAGCATAGATGTTTCGGTACACTACCAAATGCGTTATGCTATACATTTAGCCAGTACTTTTCCATATATTAATCTTTAACATTTCTGTTTTAAGTTTTTTGAAATTGTATTTTAGGATTGCTTTAATAGTTTCCAAAGAATGAATTAACATGTTTTTAAAATGTTTATTTTTCATTGTGCTTTAGTTTGTTCCTCACCTGAGGCTGGGATGTGATGCAGAGATACAGATTGAGCATCTCATATTTGAAATGCTTGCAACAAGAAGTTTTTTGAATTTCAGCTTTTTTTCAGATTTTGAAATATCTTTATTTTCATATATGTATATACTAAGATATCTTGGAGATGTGCCCCAACCCAAAACACAAAATTTATTTATGTTTCAAATGTACCTATTATTCAAGACAATTGGGAAGAGTATTTTATCTTATGGTTGTTGTTATTTTGTTTGCATGAAACAGATTCAGCATATACTGAACCATCCAAAAGCAATTTTGGATTTCCAGATAAGGGTCGCTCAATATATATCACAAATGAATAATTAGTATGTACTTATTCTGTGCATTCCTATATCTAGAATGCTGGAAAAAATATGTGAAAAGGTTTTGTACAACCAAAAAACAGAATGAACCAATATTCACAATCAAAATCAGTGTCTCTCAACCAGGGGTCTCTGGAACCATAAGGTTCTTCAAGAAGTTTTGAGAATAACAACAACAATAATAACAATAAATTTATTACTCATCTCTCCCTGCAGCTTGAGGCAAGATACAGCATAATTAAAACAAAAGATAAAGCCCCATTAAAAGACATACAACAAGATACACAGAGTTAAAAGGAAAATTAAAATCCACTGGTAAAATGTAAATTAAAATTAATAACTTAATATTGCCTGGGTAGGCCTTCCAAAAGAGATGGTTCTTCAATTGTGCCTTAAATTCCTACAGCTGATCTAGTTGTTAAAGCTCTTCCGCAGGCCATTCTACAGTCTTGGGGCAGCCGATGAAAAGGTCCTCTGGGTGACGGTCGGCAGTCTGGTTCTGGGTGGCTGGAGTAAGCATCCCTTAAAGGACCTAAGTGTCCACGCAAGAAGGTGATCCTATAGGTAACTTGGACGCAAACCATGTGGGGCTTTAAAGGTCAAAACCAACACTTTACACTTTGCCCAGAAACTAATTGGCAACCAGTGGAGAGACTTTAGTATATGTGTAATATGCTCACTGTTGGATGTTCCTTTGACCAATCTGCCAGTTGTGTTTTGAACTGATTAGAGTTTTTGAACTTGGTACAGAGGTAGCCCAATGTAAAGCACATTGCAGAAGTCCAGTCTTGAGATTTCCAGTGCATGCATTACCATATTTAAGCCATCGGATTCTAGGAAGGGGCACAGCTGGCGTATCAACCTAAGCTGATAGCAAGCACTACAGACCGAGAAGTTCCATTAAACATTGTGATTGGAAAATAATATTATTTTTGAGCTGTAGATTTAATTATTTTTACTCAGGCATTCCCTGAAACCTGAAAATAATTTCTAGGGTTCCTCTACAGTACAAAGGCTGACAAACATTGGTCTAAATTAATCTGACTTTAGCTTTACACATGTGTTGTGTTTTCCTGTGTGCCTTCTCCAGTGGTTAAAAAATGTCCATGTATTCTAATATTGGGATGAGCAGTTACTGGAGGAACTTACAGGGAGTGGTCAACCCCCCGTTCAAGGAGCTCCATTGGCTGCCAATCATTTTCCGGTCCCAATTCAAGGTGCAGGTACTCACCTACAAAGCCCTGAATGGCTTGGGATCTCTTAGATCCTCAGGGGAGGCCCTCCTCTCGTTCCCTTCACTATCGCAGGCTTGGCTTGCTGGAACGAGAAAGAGGGCCTTCTCTATGGTGGCCCCCTGGCTCTGGAGTTCCCTCCCTATATGAGGAGCGTTTTAATTTTTATTAACACCTTGCAGCGCCTTGCAGCGTTTTAATTTTTATATACTTTTTATCACGTTTTTATCATGTTTTATCATGTTTTAATTGCTTTGTTTTATAGTATATTTGTTGCTGGCCCTCGTGGCAGAATGTAAGCTGCTCTGAGTCCCCTCGGGGAGAAGGGCGGGGTATAAATGCATGTAATAAATAAATAAATAATAAATATGATAGACCCTTATCTCCAACACTTTGCCTCCTAGCACTTTGTTTCCCTTCCTATTTATCCTATCCCACATTATTCCAGCTGATGCTCTATCACTGTCCATGCACGTTATTAAAAGGCCTTGAAATCATGTATCTTCTTAGGCCTGACCCCCCTTTTAACCATAGTGGTTGATGTCTGTATTATTACTTTATTTGCTTGGTTATTTATGTCTTATTGTATGCAATGTTTTTAACTGATTATTTTATATGACTGTTGTATCTTTGTTCTTAATTTTTGCCATGTGTTTTAAACTGTTTATACTTTGTTTCTGTTTGGGCTGTGCCCCCATGTTAGCCGCCCCGAGTCCCTTTGGGGAGATGGTGGCAGGATAGAAAAAATAAATTATTATTATTATTATTATTATTATTATTATTATTATTATTATCATCATCATCTGTATCTAGATCCCTCCAGCTGCCTTCATACACCTGAGGCAAAGATATCATGAAATATTGTACTGAAAAGCCCAAAAAATACCAGCATTGGTATAGTCAGGAGATTTAAAAGTGTATGCCATCAGCAGCATCCTGTCCCTGAACTGCCAAAACTGATCAATACATTCTTAAAATAAACAAACACCAGCAAAAAATTAGTGAATATAGCTACACCCTAAAAAACAAGAGAATCCATTATGTTAGTTTATCCACAGTAAACATCATTCAAGCTTAAAATCAGCTATAGCCTTTTGATAGGAAAATGTACAGAAAGGAATGAGGACAAGCTGATCAATATTTTAAATCCAAAAGCTAATATCAAAAGATTCTCTAGCTACATCTACAATGGCTTGAATTAGGTTCAACACAATAGAAGCAAACAATGAAGAAAGCTTCATATGGTAATATAAACATGTCTGAAAGCAGTGCCAAAATGATGGTATAATAGGTGCTTCAGTAACAAGCTTAAAGCATTATTTAATCCAGTCTCTCAATTCAACCTTGGCTTTCTTGTTTGCTTTCTTGTTTGCTTGTAGAGTTAGATATACATTTTCAGAAGAGGGAAGAAAGTCCCAGTGGCCTCACATTCTTGTTCCAATTTTCATTATGTTTTTGTGATTACAAAAAAGTGAACCAATTTTTTCACAGAAATGCTTTGTTAGAATGGATGTGAGCATCCGTAGAAAAAATATTCTAACACAATGCTGTAGGCCACATCATTGTTATTCTACTCCACAGTTTTTTGCCTCTGTTTCATTCCAGGCATGGCTCCTCAAATGAAATATTATCTGAGAGTTAAAAAAAAAAAAGGAAAAGAAAGAAACTCACATGGCAAGACCCCCACGTTCAAGAAATCACTTTCCCTGCTGTCAGAGTGAATGCAGACATCTGAGCCTTTCCACAGTCCATTTCTGCATATGGATTTTCTAATTATCTTTGGACAGATCCGAAAGGCAGGAAGGCTTGTAAATACACTTTCCTGACCTATCAATTTTGGCTCATCCCAGAAGACAAAGGAAGTGAAGGTAGGTTGATAGGGTAATATAAACAACAAAAAAGCTAAGAAGGAGGTGAAAAGAAGGATATCACATTATATGTCAAGGCAGGGATTGAGTGATGGGACAGAGGAAAGAAAAACCAGACAAGACTTTGCAAAATTATGTAACAGTTTTATATATTGCTTGTTTGCATTAAGGCTTGCAGTCAGGTTTTGAAACTGCATTATAAGGGTTTACACTAACCCTTTCAAACTGTATTTGATGGCAGTGTAGAGATAGCCTTAGCTTTCAAGACCACATGGATCCTTTTGTTATACATGCCTCTGCTGTGATCTTGTTAATGTATTCCAACAAGGATTTTTGTTGTTTAAAAAATAATCTGAGACTTTTAGGGTATTTAGGTAGGGGAGCAGCTATCAGGAAGTCAAAAGAGATGTGTGAATGGCAACGGAGTGTAGTGAAGCTGAATGAGCTGGTTCAGTTTAAGTTCAGCTAATTTTTCATCAAAATTCCTCAGAATTCTCAAATTGTTGGAAAGTAAATAAGATCTTCTTTAAGAGAGAGAGAGAGAAAAAAATCACATGTGAGCATTACCAAAATGGGAGATCAGTCCACCTAGGCTTTGAGTACCTGACGTCTAAAAGTTTGACTTGGGACCCATGTGTAATATTTAGATTTCTGTAACATGTTTAGTGGGGATTGCCTCTGTGTGAAAACTTACCTCGGCCCTGAAAGCTGTGGCTAGATATTGATCAAGGCTAGTTTTAGGGAGCATACAATTTTCTTGGACCTCTTTATATGTATTTGTTTTCAGCAGTGGCAGCTGGATTTTTAGGGTTCAGTCATGGAGCCCGATGGCTCCCATCACACCCCTGATAACTACTTCTGGGGCGGCTCTGAGGCTGAAGTGCCTACTCCGCCAAAAAACTTGTGTTGGCAGGCTCCTCGTCTTTCCATAAGGAAGGGAAAACTCATGATAGAACGGGGCATGAGGTGACAGGTCTCTACACCCCCTGTGCAGCTGCCGACAGGATGCGGTGATCCACACCTTTGGTGGCATGTCTGACAAGGTCCCTGCAAGGCAAGACGCGCTCCATGATCAAAAGGCAGGGGTGATCTTTATTTCAAGATCCCAGACACTGTCAACAATAAACAAATAAGCAGGTGTTTGAGTGCGAGGCAATGAGGCACTGCGGGGAGAGTGATAGATGAATCCATGTAGACTATGTGAATTGCAGTTCACAACTAGAAGACAGGCTCCTTGTCTCCATGTTTTCTCTCTTTATAAGTATGTTACAGGATTTTAATTGAAAATTGTCAGTATATGTTTCCTCAACATACACATAACCCAAACCTGGGGCCTATATGCAGCTTCCAATTTTCCTCAGAAAGGCCACTCCAACTAGCCGACTCTTAGGTTCCAAATTTTCTTCCTGTAACTTGACACATGACTGCAAATTATATATATTGAAACAAAGAAATGTTTATTTATGACTTCTCTGGCACATAAAGCACATATTGTTACAAAGTTCTTTCCTTCAGTTCTACTTGCATATAATATTATCCTTCACTCTTCAACATCAATAAATTGACTGAAACTTTGTCTCAAAAGATTCTCTTTTTCCCTCAGCTTTACCCAACTGAGAACCTGGACTTAAACTAGTCCCTTTATATTTCAATACAACAATGGAAGCTACACACTTAAACATATATCATCCCTCTAGCTCATCAGACTAGAAAACATTCTTTCCTCCCCATCAGCCTCACAGATACTTCTGGTGAGAACATTGGAGGGGTACTTTTCAGTGGTTCTTCCTAGACTTTGGAACTTTCTTCACAGATAACTCCATAGAGTGTCCTTCCAAAGACAGCAAAGGTCTTTCAATAGGTTTCAATAGGTCTTTCAATAGGACTTTTATGTTTCATGGAGAAAGGACGTTTAACGATCTGCTCCCATTGCCAGTACTGTAGACCACTACGTAAGAATGTCCCAACATAATTATGTTTAACTTACAAATCCTCACTCGGCCTAAGTGACGTTTTGATATCCGAACACATTTTTGACCTACAAACAGTGCAAAAGCAGTTCTAATAGCAAGCAGAGAGAAACAAAAGCTGGAGTGGATTCCTAGCCAGAGCAGCTCTGGCTCTTACTTCAAAGCAGAAACTCCAGCTCCATGTGATTGCTTCCCCTGAATGTTCTGGGAGGAGCCCTATGCAGAGTTTCATCCAGAGATTGCAGTCTCCCCTAGTGCAGCAGAGTCTAAGCTTAAATAGTGAGTACTGTATGTTTTGCTTCAAAAAGAGAGGGGATGGGGAGAGAGAGAGCGAGCAAGGGAGAGAGGGGGAAGCAGGCTGGAATTACAGTATGAAGAAACTGATGCTATTTTGCCTTGCTGTACACTGGCTAACACATTTTTTTGCCTCATATGTGCTTCCTTGCAACAGTGGCTGGATGGAACCAAGCATTGACTATCTCTGAACTTTTTATACATTATTTGTTATTTATAAAGTACATTTTCCTATTTAAAAACACGTAACAAAAATTGGGGTCATTTTCAGAGAGTCGGAACAGATTAATCACATTTCAAGGCATTTTAATGGGAAAGTTTGCTTTGAGATAAGAATGTTTTGAGTTAAGAACATGGTCATGGAACAAATTAAGTTCTTTAGTCAAGTTATCATTAGATTTTTAGTGGGTGTATTTTAAATTCAGTGGATATTTAAAATATACCCATTTCATTCAGTTTATTATGAAATTATGGTCACAGTTCTACATAGTGGAGATATAGCATAACAAGTTCTGCAGGTGGAGCTGCACTCTAGTTCTAGTCTTATAACCTAAAGGGCTCACCTGCTCATCATGGTTATTTAGAAGGATATGCATGTGCACCTATAGCTACATGCAGAACAGTGATATCATTTGATGAGACCTCACCTATTTTGGAACAGTAGTTTAGCACCTGAGATAGTTCCTTTAAAGCAGTGGTTCTCAACCTGGGGTCCCCAGATGTTTTTGGCCTACAACTCCCAGAAATCCCAGCTAGTTTACAAGCTGTTAGGATTTCTGGGAGTTGAAGGCCAAAAACATCTGGGGACCCCAGGTTGAGAACCACTGCTTTAAAGTTTAGAGGAGAATTTTGAATGGATTCACTACCTTATTTAAATGGAAGTCAGCAGCTTCTTTGTTTTATTTTCACACATGAGAGGGCTTTTTTCCAAGAGTGCTTTACATGTTTTTATTCTTCTGGGAAAATTCAGTTTAGATAAAAGACAAAGTTTTATGCATAAACCCTTTTTGAATTAACATTACTTTTTGACACTCTTGTCCTTCAAAAAATTCCAATGTGTTCTGTAAAAACCATACTTTTTCTACAAATTCCACCAAATTAAGGGAAAGTCTTATAGCACTTAACAGTTGTTTTCAACACTGATTTTATGGCACATTCATATGTATTTTATGGGGTAGCTTTGATGAGAAGATTTGTGAACAGTCTTTACATACCTAGTTGGTGGCCTGACAATCAAGTATATTTTTGCATTTTTAGAACAAGGACCATCACCACCACCCCCAACACACACATGCTGTTCAGTTAATCAAATCAGAAGTGGTTCTTAGTTATGTAGTTTCTAGAACATGAATTTGATTCTTGGCATTTCTTCAGGTGAAATCCTCTTGATTCCAAGCAATAATGTATATCATTATACTTGAGCCATGAGGATAAAATCAGCTCAGTTCATAACACAGAGCAAATCAGCATGAATATTTCTGCATGACTGAAGATTTTGTATAACAGTCTCTTTGGAGGAAAGGGATACATATAAAATGACTTTAAGAGCCTTTGAGCAAGAGGTCTTATTTTCCCACATAGGCCACTAGAAGGTAATCTATAGCTCATTTGGAGAAATGATGTGGTATAGCAGGTCTTCTTACCTGCTATATGACAAGCCATGAATTGTGATTTTCAAAATTATTGAACAGGTCTTGTTGGAATCACAGACGCCTTAAAGGGCCAGACTTAAAAGTGACTTCAAAACAGAGTTTATTGAAACAAAAGGAAAAGGACGCAGGGATACTTAAATGCAGTTCCACTGGTCAAAACTCAAAAACCCAAACCAGACCTGGTCCAAAAGGTAAACAGAAATGTAATCCAGATAAACTGGATGCAAAAAGCAACAAGTGAAACAAAGCACTCTAAGGCAAAACCAAAAGGCACAGTTCACAAATGGTTAACAAAGGGAGTTGCAAGAAGAGAAGCGTTGTCAGCCAAAGTCCAAGGTTGAAGCAGGAGGAATCCAAAACAGTGTTGCTCCAGTGTCTGCAGAAGCAGCATCTTTAGCCAAACCGGTTCAGGTCTAAACTGCAGATCCAAGTCCAATGCCGAACATGAAACAGGCAGCAGCAAGACTACAAGAAACTTTCCCAATACACAGCACCCAGCACATGAACGTGCATCAACACCTTGCCTTCTGCAAAGACTCCTCATCCCTGAACCCACTTTTATCTACAAATCACCATCAGAAGATGAACTGACCACCGCCCCATCACCATCCCCTGCAGCTGCTCCCAGCTCTTCACGTGAATTCCCTTGACTCTCCTTCCAATTCCTCCATCTCCTGTCAAGACTTAGATCCCCCCAAGAATCAGTTGGATCCCCTGATTGCCAGTCTTCACTCCCAGAGAACCCCATAAAGGTATCACTAGTTGTTGGTTCCTCACAAATAGCTTGCACTTCTCTTATCTTAGTCCAATCCATGGTGTCTCCTTCTTCTTCACTCATTGACCCATCATCCCCAGAGAATCCCTCAAATGACTCTTCATCTGTAGGTGCTGTAAGTATGTCCCAGATCCTCTTTCTCTGCTGCTCATCATCAGATTCCTGCTCTCGAGAAACCCTTTCCCCCCCTTCTGACACCCATACTACTGTCTGCAACATTATCATCCCCAGAGAATCCCTCAAACGACTCCTCATCTGTAGGTGCTGTAAGTATGTCCCAGATCCTCTTTCTCTGCTGCTCATCATCAGATTCCTGCTCCCGAGTAACCCTTTCCCCCCTTCTGGCACCCATACTACTGTTTGTAACGCTACTCACAGGCTCTACTACAACAGGTCTCTTCCTTTGGCATGAAATTTATTGCACATTTGTGTGTTTGTGTGTGTGTTGTGTATGTATGTGTGTAAATATGTGTTCATGTGACTTCTAACTGCTGCCCTGCATTTGGTTTGTTGTGTTATGTGTTCATTGGGACCATTGTAAGATTTCAAGTCCTCGGAACACACACACACACCTTACTTACTTACTTACTTAGTTAGGCGATCCCTCGTAGGCTGAGAATGATGGTCCTCCAGTTGTGAGGTCTTGGGGGTGGGTCCATAGGTGGCTGAAGAGACCTATTCTTGAT
The DNA here is from genome assembly GCF_035594765.1 of Anolis carolinensis. Classification (NCBI taxonomy): domain Eukaryota; kingdom Metazoa; phylum Chordata; class Lepidosauria; order Squamata; family Anolidae; genus Anolis; species Anolis carolinensis. The sequence continues at coordinate 56,737,929 of NC_085842.1, read as the reverse complement.
CCGCATTTTCTCCCGCAATGAGGACATCGGTTTCCAGGTGGAAGGCGGTCCCGGTCAGGGTTGGCTTGACGCTCCTTCCTCTTGGCACTTTTCTCCCTTAAGCCCTCCATTTGTGCCTCTTCGAACTCCGCAGCACTGCTGGCCACAGCTGACCTCCAATTAGAGCGCTCAAGGGCCAGGGCTTCCCAGTTCTCAGTGTCTATGCCACAGTTTTTAAGGTTGGCTTTAAGCCCATCTTTAAATCTCTTTTCCTGCCCACCAACATTACGTTTTCCATTCTTGAGTTGGGAGTAGAGTAACTACTTTGGGAGATGGTGATCGGGCATTCAGACAACGTGGCCAGTCCAGCGGAGTTGATGCCGTAGGAGCATCACTTCAGTGCTGGTAGTCTTTGCTTCTTCCAGCACGCTGACATTTGTCCGCCTGTCTTCCCAAGAGATTTGCAGGATTTTTCTGAGACAACACTAATGGAAACGCTCCAGGGGTTGAGTGTGACGTCTGCAGACTGTCCACGTTTTGCAGGCGTATAGCAGGGTTGGGAGGACAATGGCTTTATAAATGAGCACCTTGGTATCTCTATGGATGTCCCAATCATCAAACACTCTCTGCTTCATTTGAAAAAATGCTGCGCTCGCAGAGCTCAGGCGGTGTTGTATATCAGTGTCGATGTTGACTTTTGTGGAGAGGTGGCTGCCAAGGTAGCGAAAGTGATCAATGTTTTCTAATGTTACACCATTAAGCTGGATTCCTGGCATTTCGGAGGGGTTAGCTGTTGAAATGCCTGTTGGAAGAGTACTTTGGTTTTCTCGATGTTCAATGAGAGGCCGAGCTTCTTGTATGCTTCTGCAAAGCTGTTTAGAGTGGCTTTTAGGTCTTCTTCTGAATGCGCACAGACTACGTTCTCATTGGCATATTGGAGTTTTATAACAGATGCTGTGGTGACCTTGGTTTTGGCTTTCGGACTGCTGAGGTTAAATCACTTGCCATCTGTCCGATATATGATTTCCACTCTGGTGGGAAGCTTCCCATCAACAAGGTGAAGTATCATAGCGATGAAGATGGAAAATAAGGTAGGGGCAATAACACATCCCTGCTTGACACCTGATTCCACCTTAAATGGGTCACTTTGGGAGCCGTTGCTGTCCAAATCTGTTGCATTCATGTAATTGTGGAGGAACTGAAGGATGTTCACAAATTTGTTAGGGCACCCGATTTTTTGGAGGATGGTCAAGAGAGCACTGCAATTCACTATGTCGAATGCCTTTGCAAGGTCAGTGAATGTCATGTATAAAGGTTGATTTTGTTCCCTGCATTTTTCTTGGAGCTGTTGTGCAGAGAAGATCATGTCCACTGTTCCTCTGGAGGGGTGGAAGACATTCTAGGATTCTGGCAGGGTGTCTTCTGAAACAGGAAGAAGGCGGTTTGCAAGGATTCATGCGAGGATTTTCCCAGCGGAGGTTAGAAGGGAGATACCGTGATAGTTTCCAAAGTCTGTTCTATCCCCTTTCTTGAAAAGGGTGATGATGGTGGCATCCTTGAAGTCTGCTGGGATTTTCTCGGTCACCCACACTTTTTCAATGAGCTGGTGGAGTTGCTGTATCAGCACAGGTCCACCCTCTTTGAAGATTTCAGCAGGGATCCTATCAGGTCCGCTGGCTTTGCTTTTTTTTTTTTTTTGTTGGCTGATGGCATTGCTGACTTCTTCCAAGCTCATCCCTGGTTTGTTGTTATGGGATTTGTGAGAGGGCCTCTTCGGCAACATTGGAGCTGCAATTCAGAAGGTTCTGGTAGTGCTCTTTCCAACATGGTGCAATTGATGTTTTGTCCTTCAGAATTTTGGTTCCATCTGATGAGCGTAGAGGCTGTATGCCATGGTTTCTTGGTCCGTAGATGATCTTTGTGGCTTTGAAAAATCCCTGAGCATCATGGTATCTGCAAAGTGTTGGATTTCTTCAGCCTTCTTTGTCCACCAGATGTTATTGAGTTCTCTGGTACTTCTTTGGACCTCAGCATTTGCACTAGCATAGGTCTTTTTCTTAGCAGCACAGCTGGTGTCTCTCTGCCATGTTTGAAAGGCTTTCCTTTTGTTATCAATTAACTGTTGGATCACTTTGCTACTAGTCAAAATCCAACTCTACATTTCCATGAAGGAAAGCACATGAAAGAAAAATCCATATAAGGTTAGAAATAAAAATATAGATTATATACATTTTTGCAGTCTTTTAAAGCATGCTTATGACAATGTGAGTTAACTTTGAGAAAAGGGGAAAATGTTTAAAGTCCCAGGAAAAAACAACCCATGCTCCAGATCCTGAATGGTGTTTTTGTTTTAGTGCCTTTACATTGATTTAATTACTTTTTTTAGAAACTCCCAAGAAAAAGAGCCACTGGGAGCCAGCATGCTATTTTTAAATGATTCAGTGAGCCATTAAAAGAAGAAAGAAAAGAATATTGACATCTAAGTTACTATAAATTGTGATGTGCAGTGATCAGAGACCAGTCTATGACATTTGGTGATTAATGGAGAAAGCTATGATCGATCTAATTTGAAACTGGCCTTCCAGTAAAATATTTATTAATAGTCAGTGATCTCAGTAATTGGTAATCTCAGTAATGTCACCCTTGGACACAGACTCAGGATGTACAATATGAAAAAATGTAAGTGGCAAACATAGTCAGAGGTTGCTGTTGGAGAAGTTACTTACATTCAGCAGCTGGATTCATATTGGTTGCTTTGGTCCTAATTCAGAGAATGAGAGTATATTGCCAAATGAAATGTATCTTTCTTTGCCTTCATAAGAAGCTCAGAGTAGCTGGATCTTCATAGCCTGAATTCTATCAGTACCACCTGCCCCATAAGAAAGAGCAACAGCTTGCAGCTACTATACATGGCAGGTTACTATATGGAAAACTAGGTAAAGAGAATGGGCTTCTACACCCCATGCAAAAGGAGATTTGCACATGTCTATACTGATATTATACATATGAAGGTGACTAACAGTGTGCCAACCTCTAAGCTTCCTTACATAGAATCATAGAATCATAGAATAGTAGAGTTGGAAGAGACCACATGGGCCATCTAGTCCAACCCCCTGCTAAGAAGCAGGAAACTGGTGCAGAACATGGCGGCTTGATTATTGTTGGGGGTCTTTTCAGCATATAACACCTAGGGCGCATCCAGACAGCTTGCAAAATATACAAGATTCTGTGTTTTTACCTAGGGCATCCCAACGAAGCCTCAGGTAAAAGCAAATTAATTTGGTACAAGCACAAAAACCCTGCTTTGAGCTGAATTAATTTGACATGTGAAAAGGCCTGGGTCTTTCAGAATACCTGGGTCTTTCCAGCTGTGGGACCTGTGTGGATTGGGCCCGGGGATCGCTGTCTCCTGGAGCCCGGAAAACCTAAGACAGCCACCACCTCCTCACCAAAACCCATTAAAAAGCCTTAAAAACTAAAAATTACTTACCCGGCCACCATTACTCTGCTGCCAGCCCTCTCCTGGCACATAGAAATTGCACTCCAGGAGAAGGGGGGCAGAATCGATTTTCCTCCTGCCCCCCTTCTTCTGGTGCACCTGGTTCTCCTCAACAGGAGGGGGCCAGCAGTAGAGTAATTGTGACTGGGTAAGTAATTTTTAGTTTTTCAGGTTTTTGGGGGGTTTTTTCTTGCTGTCCGGGTGCCCTGCCAGAAGGTCTGACAGGGCATCTAGACACACTCCCCTCAGGAAAGTGCATGTTTTCTGCTGATGTGGGGACAGAAGTGGCCGGACCTAACTTTTCTCCTGTGTGGAACCACCCTTCGTTACTATTTACTGTTTGATTTTTTGTGGAGAAGACCTAGATATATAGTGGTTTGTGTAAATGCATTACATTGCAATTAAACAAACTCTTAAAATCACAGGGCATTCATAAGAGCTGAATCCAGTGTGGTGGTGGTGGTGGTGGTGGTGATGATGATGATGATACTTTATTTATAACCTGCCATATCTCCCTGAGATGACTCAGGGTGGTTTCCAACAAAAGTAATAAAGTAACAAACATTCTATGCCGAAAATGGACAAACAGCAAATCAAAACAGTTGATAAAACATTCTCAATATAAAATTATAAAATTGACCAAAACAACCTCAAAATAAAACTTAAATAAACATAACATAATACATCACACACACTTACCACATGGTAAACTTTTACAAATTACACTAAAAAGACATTAAAAGCAAAGGTGCTTTACAGCATCCAACGAGTGGAGGTAGGTATCCAATATCTAGGTGAGGATATATATAGAGAGATGTACTAGTCCTCCTCCTTTCCATAAGTCAAGATGCATAAATAAGTTTTTAAAAGCTTTTTAAAGGAGAAGAGAGAGAAAGCAATTTTTAGTTCTTTAGGGAGGGAGTTCCAGAGGCAGGGAGCAATCATGGAGAAGGCCCCCTCTCTCGTCCCCACCAACCACGCTTGACATGATCCAGTGCTTAGACTGTTAGAGATCAGCTGGATGGACTGGAAAAACATGAATTTGTTCCTTGAATTTGTTCCCATCCTCTCCTGTTAGGTACTAAGATCTACATGGCACTTTTTGCCATTCTGAATTATGTCCATGGAACTCTCAGCACTTACTAGGACATTTTATCCTCCTCTCTAGCCAGTAGGCTTGTCCGATCGATGGAAAAAATGTTTCAATTCTCGTTTCTAAAGTAGGGGGTGCCGGCTCTTCGATATAGAAATTATTTCTTAATGTTTCACCCAAAATTTTCGGATATTTCTGAAAATTCATAATGTTTCTAAAATGTTTCTAAAATGGCGGGCGCGCATGCGCAATCGCCAAAAAACAGGAAACCGGGGGGGGGGACTTTTCTGGGGGTCTCCCGCCCTCATTTCTTGAGCTATTCTCATCAAATTTGGTACAGTGGGAGAACACATTCCACACTCTTTGCTCAACAAATTGCAAAATGTTTCCTGTCTCCTATGATTTTTGGCGAATTTTCATAACTTTTTATAATACACTATTTTTCAATATTTGAAGAAACCTGTTCCTGGTTTGAAAGTCTTATTTCCTGTTCAATTGGGTTCTTATCACTGTAAAAGTCCCTCTTCTACTTGTGTAGACTTTGGATTAGAAATGCAGCACATGCCAAGCAATGCCTTGACAGGATTGGCAACGTCCTTTGGAAACTATAAATTGCTGTGGACCCTCTATTGAATCAAATCAATGTCTGACTTTGTGACTGCAGAAATAAAACTCAGCCCAAGGCTTGGGAATAGAAATGGAGCATGAGGGAAGCAATGCCTTGGTGGGTGCCCCACGTCCTTTGGAAACTATTTCTTCCAATGTACCCTTTAGGTTTGAAAACAATGTGTGTCTTTGTGATTGCTGCAATAACACTCAGCCCGGGGGCTTGGGATTACAAATGGAGCGGGAGGGAAGCAATGCACTTGCAGGAATGCAGACGTCCTTTGGAAAAAAAAGTTCCCTAAAGCCAGCCACAGCAAGGACTCTGCCCCAAGCCCCCAGCCAATTTCCCCCCCAAAAACACAATATCGAACCAGCAACAACAGAAACACTCTACCCCCAGTTAGCCCTCTCTCCCCCAAACAAGCAAGCAGCAGCTTCCCAGCGCGCGCCAAACACCCTCTCTCCTCGGTATCCCAACCCAGAATGGCTTGGGTTGGCTGCGGTTGGGGATTTTTATAGAGATCCTCCACGTGGACACGGAGGGCTCTAGCCCCCACCTTTGGCAGCCATCGTGGAAGACTCTGATTGGCCAGGGAGCGGCCATGTTAGGCTGCGCTAGGCTCCCATTCATGTTAGGTTGCAGAAACAGAAAAATAAATAAAAATAATTTTTAAAAAATATTTTAAAAAAAATTTTGGAAGGAAAAAAATTAACGAAAATTTTAAGAAACAATTAGAGAATGGGCCAATGATGGTTCGAATTACATTGCCAGTTGCGTCCAGGGAAAACGTTTCAATACTCGTTTCAAAAAACGAGAACAATCCGAAATAATTACGAAACGAGAAACATAACGAATATTTGGACAACCCTACTAGCCAGTTTAAATTAAACTAGCATTTCCTAAACTGAAAGGTGCCGCTCCATGGCAGTATGTTTCCATTATCCCAGAGTTTCCAGAAATGACTGATGCAAAAAAAAAAAAACAGAGCCACTGTTCCCAAGACTGCCAGTTCAATAGAGATCATGCAAGGGGGAGAGAAATGTTATCAATCAATGAAAATGAACCCAATGCTTAGCTAGTGTAATATTGCTAAAGCACGTTAACACTTTGAATAAAACCCTTGACTTAAAAAAGTATCAGTGGAAATTGGTGGAAGTCAATTTGTTATATGCTGACTAGATGTGACATGTGATTGTTGGATGGGGAGGAGAAAAATCAAAAGGAGAGAGGGCAAAACACAGGATATTTTAAGAAAATTGAAAGTAAAATCAAAACAAAAATAATTTGAATGTTTTGATACATCCACTGATCTATTCTCTGTCTGAATGAACCATTAGATTAGGATTGCAGAGACCTATCAGTAATAATCAAGCATGCACTTGACTATCAAGTTCAATGGATGAACTGGGGGCAGTAATCTTATCTACCTCCATGTTAATAGATACAGTAAACAAAGGATGCATCTGCACTGTAGAATTGATGCAATTTGACACTTTAACTACCATGGCAAAATGCTATTGAATCATGAACATCATAGTTTTACAAAGACCACCAAATAGTGCTGGTGCCTCAACAAACTACAGCTTTCATGGTTCAATAGCACTGAGCCATATGAATTAAAGTGGTGTCTAATTGCATTAATCCTGGAGATGCACCCCTAATACAAACCTTACATCTGCTATAGAATCAATTCATGTATTTATATCAGTTTCAACTATAAGTCTGCAAAAGAGCAACTGTTACATTGTCTTTGTATGATAGATGGAAGCATTACTGTGAAGGCACACTGGAGGAAATGGCTATCTCTACGTCTGGCTACCCAAGCAGTGTTCGATTTACCCTTTAATTATACCTCAAACCCCAAAGTAAACACTCTTGCAGCTAGTTACAGATAACCAAAAATACGTTTATTGAACACAGGAAACAGTCCTTTTACTGTATTAGAAATAATATGAGGTAAAATCGCTGAAATTATACAGAAATAAAACTATATTGATAGAGAATGAAGGTTATAAAGACTATAAAGGATAAGCACACAAGCTATGAGGAAACTATAATGTAAGGACTATAGGGTACGTACAAGGCTATGATAAGCACTATCTATAATGACTCTGAGATAAACTATGAGGTAAGTACAAGGCTATGTAAGCACCATCTATAATGACTATAATGACTATGAGGTGAACTATAAGCGATGCTCTTGGTAAGTACATAAGGTAAGTACTTCACTATAAGGTATACTATCTAAGCTATAGGTAAATACTAGTTATGAAATAACTATAAGGTGATAAGCTATAAGGCAAGTACATAAGCTAAGAAATAAACTATCAGCTTTGCTATCTTTGAGGTAAGTACCTAAACTATGACCTATGTGGTAAGTACCAGCTATGGTGAACTATCTATAATGACTATGAGGTGAGCTATAAGGTAAGTACGTGATTTATGTTGCCTGTATGAATTTGCCAGGTCAAAGAACCCAGACCAAATTCTAAGACCTATCTCTAAGAGGTTTTTCTTAGGAATGCCAAAGGAGGGGAAAAGGCCTCTAGAGATTAGCTCCCAGGCTGAACCAACTCATCCAAACCTACAGGGGAGTCCCAAGCTCCACCCCCAAAACGAGAGCCAATGGAACAGTCCTCCCAAGAACAGCAACCAGGAAATAAACAAGAGAGGGAAAGCCAAGTAGGACAGCACAATTACTGATAAAATGTTATGTTTATTGTTTTAAAAGGAAGGAAAACACTATAATGGGGTTATTAAATCAAAAGAGAGCATAAAACATCAACAGCTATGGACCCTTGGTATTTGCTGGAGATTGGTTTTAGCTCTGCCCTCCCCAAGATATGGATGGATGCTAAAGTCCTATTATATACAATGCTGTAGTAAAATGGTATCATTCATATACAATGCCACAATAAAGGTTTGCTATATTTTCAAGCAGTGGGTAGTTGAATCTGCAGATGTAGATGCTGTGCATTCACAGAACAGATTGCATTTTTTTCCCAGCATATTGTGGGCATACAGTGGAAAGCAATTGTCAATCAGATCCTTTTTTCCTTTGTCTGACTGTTCAGGAATTTGTGGCCCTCCAGATACTGATGAGTTACTATTTCCATCATTACTCACTTTTTGCTGTGGAATCCTGTAAAACTTGGAAAACCATAGGTTTCTCAGCTCTGATATACAGCTAAATCATACTTGCACATCTTCATCAAACACAATGTCGGCATAAAAGAATTCCAGGTTGGAACTGTTACTGCTCCCTTCAAAGATGTGCATCTCCACTGTAATTGCTTGGGCTGTAATCTGCAATTATTCCAATTATTCCAGAGCCTTTCTGTTTAAGCTCAAGCATCTGGGCTATTATTACAAGTAATTTGTAGAGATGGACAATTTTCATGGCATTGTAAAAAGAGATCTGAAATGAGTTCCAACTTTGTGAAAAATAGTCGTGGTACCCCATCTTCACTCCCTAGTCTTTTGTAGTTATTATCAAAGGTGAGCTTTTCATGCAGTCTTCCTGAAATGATCAAAACGAGTTGCTAATAAAAAGCCTGGCCATCTTTTGGAATATAAAAGCTTCTGGCAATGCAGGTCAAGATAGCAATATGTGAGCCATCACATCTTCAGAAGAGGAGAAATGTGGAGATGTAAAATCCTGCCGTGCAATGCTCAGCCTCATTGCAGCTCTCCCATCAATCAGTAGTTGTCAGTTCAGGAACCAGGGAGAAGGTGTCCATACGCCAGGCCAAAATAGTGTAAATGTAATGAAAATCAGTAAGAGACTATTTTCCCTACTGAAAAAGGAATTGAATTTCTCAGGCATGTGGCAAGAGGAATGTTGATTAAACATAAAACAAAGCTATAAAAAAGGCAATATAAAAGAGTCCAACTCAAGAAAAAAAAATTGGGTGATGAGATTTCCTTTGTAAAATTCAGTCTAACTGCATGTAGTTTGTCTGCAGTGCTTTTCTTGGTCCCTGTCTCCAAATTACTTTGTCTCGATTTGTCAGAACCTCTCTCTCCCCCTTCTTTTTTCCTGTATGCATGCAATTCCCTTAAGAAATGTGTGGGTGGGTGTGTTAGAAGGTTCCCAAAGCATATAACAGCTTGCAGAATAATAGGTATGGCAAGTTACTGCTTGTTTGTACATGCCACTGAAAAGATCAATACTTTCTTTTAAAAGTAGCACTGTTGAGAATTTGGCAGAATGGAATACGAATAGCTTGTTAAATTGCACTTGTATGTCAGTATGTGTCTGTAGGAATATTGATGTGTAGGCCAGAAATCAGGAAGTATTGAAATTACTGGAACAAGAACTGGTGCTACTTCTTCTGTTGACAACCCTGCAAAATAGCCCTGTTTGACAAATCACCCAGTAACAGCGCCGATAAAAGGAAATGTAAAGGAAAAGAGTTGCATTGGAGAAATGAGGTCATGATTAGATGGTAAGTAGGACATTCTTTTTGCTATTCAACAAATAGCAAAAAGAATATTCTCCTTCTCATTCAATCTTTCTTCCATCCTTAAGAGATGAATTAGGGACATGCTAATTCATCTGTGTCTCTGTTTATACTATACAACAACTTGCTGTGGACCTGTAGGAAAAAGTATATTCTACAGGGAAGCTATTGGTGAGCTATGTATCTTCTGAGGTCCATATGCTGCTTGACCCTAAAGATCAGATTTTTTTCAGACTAGGGACCATTTCTTATTGTAACTAGGGAAAGGACATTTTCACATTTTTCAAGTCTGGGCTTTGTAAAGTTCAGTACATTTCAAAAGAGCATCCCATAGGATTTTGAAATAAAACAGAAATACAAATAAATATAATACCATAGAATTTTGGTTACAAAAATATTAGAAAGGTTACTGCATAATTAGAGGTTAAACTTAATTTGAGACCTCTCTGGGAGATAGGGTGGAATATAAATAAAGTGTTGTTGTTGTTGTTGTTGTTGTTGTTGTTGTTAAAAATATTATTTTTTTCTGGAAATAGAGATAACTGCTAAAAACAAAGGCCTAGTTCCAATTGCTAAATCCCAATTTCAATAAATCAGTTGAATCAATGGGATTAACAATGTTCATTTACCATTTTGCAGTTCAAAAACTAGTGACTCTAGTTAAGATAAATGATTGGATGTAGGCTGAGGACTATAAATCAAATGATACAATATTTTGCATCTTCCTCTATGGTACATAGTGCAGGATATAGAGAGGTATCTTTAAGGTATCTACAAGCACTGTCTTCAAAGGTGTTGAACAGAACTGGTCTGAGGACAGACCCCTGTAGCACTTCTCTCCAGGATGAAAAGAAGCCACTGCTCAGCACTCTTTGTGTTCGGACAATTAACCAATTCCCAATCTATCTAACACTAGCATTGTCTAGGCCACATTTTACTAGATTCTTTGTGAGAATGTCATGGAAATCTTGTCAAAGGCTTTACTGAAATAAAGATATATTACATCCACACCCTTGTTATTTATTATTCTAACTTTTTAAAAAGGGTTATCTATGGTCAAATGTTTTCTCTAGTTTGCCGAATTTCACTTCTATCCTGTTGAGAGTTTTGTAAAAATGTTGTTAGTCGTGTGCATGTGTATGCATTAGGACTGCGCGATCAATGAAAAAAATAAATACTTATTACTAAAAGGGGGTGGGGGTGAATAATTTCTAATGTGTTTCTAAAATATTGTAAGGGGTCCCGATCATAACTATCATTTAACAATATAACAAATATTTTGTTATGTAATTGTGTAAGTGGGGAAGCTTTCAGAGCTCCTTTTCCCCTCATTTTAAAAGTTATCCAGATGAAACTTGCTACAGTTGTAGAACACGTTTACCATTATTATCCCCCCAAGTTTCAGAATGTTTCACACATTCACTGATTTGGGGAAATTTTAAAAGGTTTTTTATGAACATTTTTTTAAAAAACTACAAGAGCTATCTCTTTGAACGTCTATTTTCTTTTTTTTTTCATTTAAATTTTTATTCAAATTTATCTTACACTTACATGCATTAAAATGGCAATAAGAGTAACTCACAAGGGTTGGTAAAGGGGGAGAGGAGAGAGAAAGAAGAAAAAAAAAAAGAAATGGGGGGGAGGGGGAAAAATTAGGATCGGGGAAGAAAGGGGTACAGGAGTCCTTCCGCTTCCTATTTTTTGTGGGCTGGATTTTGTTCCATTTCTTCCTTTTTTACATTAATTGGACTAGAGTTAGTCATTGTAAATATCCTCGGATTCTTCTTTTGCTTGTGTTTTCTTTGCCTTTTCTTTGTATTCTTCGTATTTTTCCCAATTGGTCGATTTTATTATATTGCCCCTATTTATTTCCATTAAGTATGTTAATTTGTCCATATCATATATCTCGTTCAATTTCTCCAACCATTGTTGGATTGTTGGTAATTCTCTTTGTTTCCAGTATTTCGCAAAGGTTATTCTTGCTGCAGTCGCTACGTATGTAAATAATTTGTCTTCATTTGAATTCAATTTCATTATACTCTCTGTCAACCCAAGTAAATAAAACTCTGGCTTCATTGAAAATGATTTTTGTAGTATTTTCTGTGTTTCTTCATGTACTGATTTCCAATATGATTTTGTTTCTGGACAAGACCACCAGATATGAAAGTATGACCCTTCCTGCTTTTTACATTTCCAACATTTATTGTCTGTGTTTTTATACATGACTGCTATCTTTTTTGGTGTGATGTACCACCTATGGAACATCTTGAGCCAATTTTCCTGTAGGTCTGAGGCATACGTATATTTTTGTTTTATGTTCCATATTGCTTCCCATTCTGACATCATAATTGAGCGTCCAATATTTTTTGCCCATTTTGTGGCACATATTTTTACATATTCTTTCTCTGTCGACCATTCTAGTAGCTTATTGTATATTCTCGCGATTTCCTTCTTGCTGCTTTGCATCAAGATATCCCAGAAGTTTTCAGTTTCATTAAATCCTAATTTTTTGTCTTTCCCAAATTGTTCTTTTAGCTGGGCATACTGAAACCATGATATTTTATTATATTTTTGTTTTATTTCTTCTTGTTGTTTTAATTGAAATTGTCCATCCTTTTTCCTTAATATTTCTTTATATTTTGGCCATTTTGTCCAGTCCAAGAGTTTTTTCTGATTGGCTTCTAACGGTGAAATCCATAGAGGTGTTTTCGTATATAGTCTTCCTTTATATTTTTCCCATATTTTTATTAATGAGGATCTGATAAAATGATTTCTGAAATTTTTCTCTACTGATCTTTTACCATACCAGAGATAGCTATGCCATCCCCTCCTCAAATCAAAGCCCTCCAATGCTAGCATACTGTTTTTTTCCAGGGTTGCCCAATCCTTTACCCAGACTAGTACACAAGATTCATAATATAATTTTAAGTTCGGTAGTCCAAATCCCCCTCTTCTTTTATCATCTGTCATTATTGTATAATTTATTCTTGCCTTTTTTCCCTTCCAAATGAATTTTGTGATTTCCCTTTGCCATTCCATGAAAAGTTTGTTATTCCTTATTACTGGAAGGTTTTGGAACAAATATAACAGTTTGGGTAAGACATTCATTTTTATTATTGATATGCGTCCCAAGATAGAAATTTTCAGGTTTTTCCAATTCTGTAGATCTTTTTTAATTTCGTTCCATTTCATTTGATAGTTATTTTTCAGTAGATGTGCGTTTTTTGCTGTTAACCAGATTCCTAAATATTTTAATTTAGGTACTATTTGGATGTTTGCCACTTTCTCTATTTCCTCTTGACTCTTCTTTGGTATATTTTTTGTCATGATTTTTGTTTTCTTTTTGTTAAGATAGAAGCCAGCCACTGATCCATATTCCTCTATACAGTCTAGCCACTTTTGAATTTGGTGTTTCGGGTTCTCAATTATACATATAAGGTCGTCGGCAAAAGCCCTTATCTTGAATTCATAATTTGCTATTTTTGTTCCTTTTAGTTGCTCGTCCCTTCTGATGTTTCTTATTAAGATTTCAATTGCAAAAATAAAAATTAGCGGTGATAATGGACATCCTTGACAAGTTCCCTTGTTTATTGGTATCTCTTTCGTGTATTGACCATTTATTAAAATTTTTGCCCTCTGCTCTGTGTATATCGTATCAATTGCATTATAAAATTGGTAACCTATATCAATTTCTTTAAATAATAATTTAATGAATCTCCAATTTAAGTTGTCAAATGCTTTCTCTGCATCGATCGAGAGTAGTGCCAATTCTTTTTGATGATTTGTTTCATAAAATTCTATTATGTCTACTATAGTTCTCACATTTTCTTTCATGTGCCTTCCCGGAAGGAATCCTTTTTGCTCCGGCCCAATCCATGTTGTTAAGAAATTTTTAAATCGGTTTGCCAATATATTCGTAAAAATTTTGTAATCCAAATTTAATAGCGTGATTGGTCTGTAATTTTTTACCTCCGATTTGTCTGTATCTTCTTTGTGGATTGTTATAATGTCTCCTTCCTTCCACGATTCGGGGATAGTATTTTTTTCCAATACCTGGTTCATTAATATTTTCAGAAATGGGGTTAACTCATCTTTCATAACTTTGTAGAAGCTTGCCGTGAATCCATCTGGTCCCGGTGCTTTATTAGGTTTTAAATTTTTTATTGCTTTCTTGATTTCTTCTTCTGTTATTTCTTTATTTAGGTGTTCCCTTTGTGTTTCCGTAATTTTATCCAATTTTTGTTCTCCTAGGTATTTTGTAATCTCTTCCAAGTCTTCATCTTTTTGCTTATACAATTGGCTATAATAGTTCCTAAATTCTTCTCTTATTTCTTCATCTGTCGTATACTCCTTATTTTTATCTTTAATCTTTATTATTTGTTGTTGCTGTTTTTTCTTTCTTATTTTCCTCGCCAGCCAGGGCCCTGGTTTGTTTGCGTTTTCAAAGTTATCTTGTTTCACATATTTCAGTGTTTTTGCTATTTTTTCTAAGTCTAGGTGGTGTTTTTCCTTCTTTAGATCGTTTATTTCTTTCTTTATCTTTTGATTCTTAGGTTGTTGTTTGAATATCTTTTCTTTATTTTCTATTTGATTATTAATCTGTTCTATTTTATAGTTTCTAACTTTATTGGCTCTGGCTTTCTGTTGTATAAGGTATCCTCTCATTACTGCCTTATATGAGTCCCATATTGTTTGTTTTGTTACATTCTCTTTGTCGTTGATATTAAAAAATTCTTTTGTTAGTTTCCTATTTTCATATTTTATTTTCAAAGATACAATATAACTAAGGCATCATTCCTCACAAGTTTCAGAAAGATTTGCACATCCACTGATTTTTAGGGAATTTTAACCAACATAAATTTGACATAACTATTTCACTGGAAGGCCCCAGGGGCCATCCAATCCAACCCCCTTCTGCCAGGCAGGAAAAGCACAGTCAAAGCACCCCCAACAGATGCCCATCCAGCCTTTGAAATAATAATAATAATAATAATAATAATAATAATAATAATAATAATAGGAAATCTACTAGGTAAACATTGAAGTTACTGCCTCTCAAATTTGCCTACCTCACATGGTTGATTCAACTCCCAACAATCACTTTTTATCTCAAAATCCCTTTAGAGAATGAACATGGGTTTCCTCCCACATCAAAAATTTCCGGGAGGAGAAAAAGGAAAAGGGACGAGGCAGTAAGCAGAATTCTAGGAAATGTTGTTTGGGAAGGTGAGGACCCCTGTGCTAGAGAATTCAAAAGGCCCTGTCCTAAAATACATTTCCCAGAATTCTGCTCACTTTCCATGTTAAAGCCTGAATGTGATCCTCTCTGTCTGTCTCTCTCTGGGCCAGCCTTCCAGCCAGGCATTTCTCCCTCTTGCTCACCCCAGCCCCCCTTTGCTGCCCCCTTTGAGGAAAGAGTGAGCCTTTTCCTTCCACTCTGGCCTCACCATCCTCTTCGGGGCCCTTTGGGGAAAACAAAACCCAGCCGTTTTGAAGCAGCGCCAGCGGCAGAGACTTGGGGTCATTTCCAAGACTTACTTGATTCTTCCGAAAAGTCATAAGTCACTGTTTTGAATCTTAAGTTTCTTGCATGGGTGCCCCTCGCATTTCTTAATATTGCAAATCTTATGAAACAGATATGACAAACAACATGCAAACAAAATTTTGCACAGCCCTAGTATGCATGTTTTTGGTGTGATTATGGTTCTTTTTGAAAAAACCTAACCTCTGACGGCCCAGACGTTTTTTGTTTTCAAAAAAGTCCACCACCCACAACAATATCCATAGACATTTATCTCAGAAACAGCTCTGGCCATAATGACAGTGATTGCATAGATGTTAGAGTTAAGAAAGATGACTGTTTATGTCAGTTTACCATTTCAACTCAATCTGGGTAATTTCTTGGATTCCTTCTGCATTCATAATAAATATATTTCTCAGATCTTTTTCCTATATGTCTTCAGTTATTCCAAATCTATAGCAACCCATGGCTGCTAATTCCCTGGCTTTCTCTAATTTATGTGTGCTTCACTCCAGTCATTCCTTAATTATATTGGAGCAGAAAAATAATGAATTGAAGCAGTTGTTAATAGGAGCACCATAATATTTAGCCTCTTTAGCAATAAATACATTGACAAGGCCTAAGGTCTATTAATTCTTTTCATGGTGGTTAAAATTACATTATGCAGCATTGGGAATCCAACATGAATTCATTTAAATTCATTCCTTGCACCCCAGGCCTTATCAGGAATTTTAGCAAGGATTTCTGATTGCTATTTTACCGCCACAGAGTATTCTGGCAAGTGTCAGTATATTTACTTGGTTTGAACAATCTAATTTAGGATTAAGACAAAAGCTTTTCTTATTTTTGATGAGAATGAAAGTTAGTGAGATATGTTATTTTACACTGATGTCATGTGTTTTAATTGGTTAATGTATCTTTACATGATGTTATGTGTTTTTAACTGATGTGATGTGTTGCATTTTAATCTGTTGTTGTTACCTACCTGGATTCCTGAGAAGAGTTGGATAATAAATAAATAAATATGTGATGATGATGATGAAATACTTTTAAAATTCTTTGAAGTTTTCAACTTTGTTTTGCTGCTTTTAGAACCAAAAGTCCATAGCACATATTTGAGGTTTGTCCATATTAGACACTCAAAAAAGTACAACTGTAGAAGCAGAAAATAACTGAGTTGGATGAATGTTATGTGACTGTCTTGCTTAATGGCAGCATTCGATGGCTGGAAGTAACAGATTAAAAGAAATGCATAGATTAATGGTGATGCACATGCAGTCAAGAATAGAGAAAGTGGTGTGTACAATCTTCCGTTCTTCAACCATTCCAGTCTCTGTTTCCTTGTTAGTTTTATTTACTGTAATGTAAGGAAAAGTACAAGTGAATTAACCTCAACACTCGCCTCTATTCTAGACATGATTGAAAATAGTTTCAGAAAATTGGGTTCTAAACAGATGTCTATGGTCACTTTGAGCATGGCATCTTTAATCCCCATCTGTTCAATTGCCTACAAATCAAGTTTCAAAATAGCTCCATTCAGGCATTAACAATCTTGGTACTCCACACATCCAAGGATGGAGAATGTGATAGCCCCATCCATATCGATCTCCTGTTCCATTGTCCACTCTGTGCAGAGGGTAACTTTGGTGTAGAGGTGATTGATAACTGCAATTATCAATCTGAACTTTTCTGATTTGGTAGCTTTTCACAGTATCAATCAAATGCAAGTGGTATCAAGCAATTAATACACCATTTGTTCTCAGTACAAAGCTGTGTTCTAAATGCTGAGAACCAGCTCACAGTGTTGTGGATTGGTTTGGATGAGATAGAAGCCAACTCTGGATTTATTTATTTATTCAGAAATGGAAGGGGTAAGGCTGCTGAGGAATGGAGAGGAAGTAGCAGTATGTTTTTATTATGGGAACTCAATTCAGAACTAAAAACTACACATTTTGCCTCCAACAGTCACCCACAGGGAGACTGTCAGCAAAAAAACTTCTCCCTCTATCTTTTATCTCAGCAACTGATACACAGGGACATCCTGCCTATGATCTGAGAAGTAATACACTCATCCAGACTAATAGCCATTGATATTCCCATCCTCTATAAATTTATCCAATCCTTTTCTAAAGCCACCCAAGTTAGGAACAGCAAATATAATTTGATACACCTCTATAGACTCACTGAGTTGGAAGAGATCCCAAGAGTTATCCAGTCCAACTCGTGTCACACAGGATTATACCAGCAAAGCACTCCCAACAGATGCCATCCAGCCTCTGCTTAAAACCTCCAGAGAAGGAAATTCCGCCACACTTCCACTTAGGATATTCCTCTATCAAACAGCTTTTACCATCAGGAAGTTCTTGCTAATGTTTATCAACTCTCTTATTTCTACTAAGCTAAACAGTAATATTTCAATATGAATTACTGTCATTTTTTTATTACTATGGCTGAATCTTTCCCATTTCTACATATCCTTTTTATGTGTGGTGGATGTGGTTGCATAATTGATTTGTGTAAGGGCAGTATGATAATGGCAGTTCAGGGTGCTTTTTCATAAATATGGTGGAAATTCTAAGCTGTCTGCTCTTTTGTTTGCTGTCCTCATATATCTACATGTTGAGAGAAGGGACATTCATAGGTGATGGTGTTAGTGTTTTATGTAATGGATTTTTTTTTATTTAAAAGAGACACATGTCCAATGAAAGTTACATATATAAAACCTCATTGCCATTAATAGATCTGCACAAGTAGGGAAATTTGAAAGCCATACAGGAGCAAATAGATTTTGCTTTATTGATATAATTTGAAATGCATGAAGATGACATCAAGTGCATTTGATTTGCTGATCTCAGTAAAATAATCAATATGCTCTTTGGGTTGCTGTGAGTTTTCTGGCTTGTATGGCCATGTTCCAGAAGCATTCTCTCCTGACATTTCACCCACATCTATGGCAGGCATCCTCAGAGACATGAATCAATCAGGGCTAACAAACACCTCCCAACAAAGGATCCCCTCAGGCAGGAAGCAGACAGGCTTTGAAGCTGCACGGCCATTCAATGCTAATCAAGGTGGCCAACTACAACATTCACACTTACCTCAAGCAAACAATAGTTCCTTCACCTAACCTGAACATTTCACAGATATATAAACCCCACTTACTTAGTTTCCAACAGACCACACAACCTCTGAGGATGCCTGACATACATGTGGGCCAAAATGTCAGGAGAAAATGCTCCTGGAACATGGCTATACAGCCCGGAAAATTCACAGCAACCCAGTGATTCTGGCCATGAAAGCCTTTAACAACACAATGTGTTCTTTTTTTGGAAAGCACTTTAGAGGAAGGAAAATATGCAATAAGTTTCCTTCCTTTTACCTGAAACTGTTCCTCCTTTCAAAACTATTTCCTTAAAGCCTTAATGGCTGCATAGCAAAAGTTTAAGACTTGTAATGTTTGCTGTTGTTGTTCTAATATTATTATCACATAAGCCCTACAAAGAAGAGTGCTTTCTTGCTCTTAGTGAAAAGAAGTGACATCTTTTAAGGTACTTCATATATTTGTGTTATAATTGTGTTTGGGCATGAAAATCTCTGAGTAATTTCCATTTTAGTTCTCTGAATACTGCATGTATTTTCATAAGATAATCACACTGAACTTAATATTTGGTAATGTACACATGCATTTAAGCAGTTTATCAAAGGTACACATTTTCTCAATTGAAAAACAAAGCAAAATATGTGCATATGTCCCCTCAATCTTACATATTTTAGTTGTTTGGAACTTAAAATGTGCACATATTTCATTTGTCTAAAATGCTTCATAAGTCTTTTACTTGGATGAGTTCCAGAAGCAAGGTATGTTTATTCTTATTCTTTCTTTCTGGTGATAATATGGAAGGCTACATACATTGAACATGTTGAGTAGTATGCCAAAACTCTCACAATACTCCTGAAGTGGTGAATTTCAAAAGCTAATTTTTGCACAGCATGGAAGCAAAATAATATGTTGAACTTTATTATGTGATGCCTGAATTAAATCTGGTTGAGTGCATTTCAGTCTCTTTCAGTTTCCCAAAGTGTGCAGCTCTTCTTGAGCATGAAAACATGCCACTTTTAGTGCATATTTAGATTTAAATATCAAGAGGTATCTTAATATAGCTACAATCTGGTACCATATACCATTTTATCTCCTTAACCAGTAACTAGCACTGCATGATATAATGATGACAATTTAGCTATAAACTGTGAAAAACACTCTGCCATAGATTTGGGTGAAACATTAGGAGAGAATGCTTCTGGAACAAGGCCATACAGCACAGAAAACCTACAGCAACCCAGTGATTCCGACCATGAAAGCCTCTGACTACACAATAATAATAATAATAATAATAATAATAATAATAATAATAATAAAAATAACTTTATTTTTTTCCCCGCCCCATCTTCCCGAAGGGACTCGGGGCGGCTTACATGGGGCCTTGCATGATACAACGATATAATAACAACAACAAAACAATAAAACAAATATCCCAACCATAAAAACATCAGCATCAATAAAACAGTCACTAAAATCAACATACAGCATAAAATGTTAAAAACAGGAGACTAATACACAGATCTATGCCAAAGTGCAGATCTAGGCCCGGGCTGTGGCGCAGGCGGGAGAGCAAGCCAGTGCAATTAACTGCAATGAATCACTCTGACCAGGAGGTCATGAGTTCGAGCCCCACTCGGAGCCTATGTTTGTTTGTCTTTGTTCTATGTTAAAAGGCATTGAATGTTTGCCTATATGTGTAATGTGATCCGCCCTGAGTCCCCTTCGGGGTGAGAAGGGCGGAATATAAATGCTGTAAATAAATAAATAATAATAAATATTCCAAAATGGGGAGAGGTAGTTTCACAGCTAAAATGGACAATAAAGTGCAATGTAATAATGGCAAAAAATATATCTGTCCAACAATGTGTCTTATACAATGAAACAAAATGTTTCATAGCTATGAATGGGTCGCTAGCAATGTAATTCTGTACAGAAATTATTCCAGTTACCAATCATTAGTAATAGTCACTGTGCATAGCAGGGGTCCCCAAACTAAGGCCCGTGGGCTGGATGTGGCCCTCCAGGGTCATTTACCTGGCCCCTGTCCTAAATTTTAGACTTAGGGTTGACCTATGTATGAAATGACTTGAAGGCACACAACAACAACAATCCTAATTCTGGACTATTTCATCATAGTCCGTCCCTCCAACAATCTGAGGGACCATGAACTGGCCCTCCACATAAAAGGTTTGAGGACCCCTGGTGCATAGTGTAAAACTTTGCTTGTGGAGTTGCATATTGATTCCATTGCATGAATAACTGTGGCTGTTTTAGGAAAAGGTATGTTCATCTCTGATGGACATGTCTTTATAAATGTATCTTTTTGCTCCTTACCAAACTTTATGTGAGAAATTTACTTCTCTGATAAGCGGACTATAGAAAGGCTAAAGAGAAAGGCTCTCCATCATTCTAAAAAGCATGGTTTAGGAGGAAATGGAAGACGGGCCTCTATGATATTAAAAATATTGTAATATAACACTGTCAGATATTCTGCTCTTAAATGCTATAACTGCATTACCATGGCACAGTCCACAACGTAAATCCATTTGCTGGTTCTAGCTATAGTGCACAGATTAAATCAGTTAATGAATAATAAAACATTTTCCCTTTCATTGGCTCTATCTCATTCAGACTATCTTTGATAATATTATAAAATGTTTTCAAGGAAGGATATTTGGGGAGGGAGATTCTACTTCAGTAAAATGTAAGAGTTGCCTTTGATGTGCTGTAGTAATGACTTTTAGTGCTATTTCTGGACAGGTATTAATCAGAATCAATTAATAGGAATATTGAGAACCAGTGTGGTACAGTAGCTTGAATGCTGAACTACAACTCTAGAAACCAGGATTGAATTTCCTTCTTGGCCATTGAAATCCACTGGATGATCTTGGGTTAGTCACACACTCTCAGCTTAGAGCTGATATATGAAGTAAGCAATTTGAAATCACACAACAACAATGAATAGGAATAGTTAATGAGTTGATCCCTCTGCTCATTATAAGACCAATTTTCAAAAATGTGATTTCTAAATGCTCACCTAAAGGGTTATATTTCAACCAAACCTAAAGATAAATTGTAGAGGATAAAAGCAAAAATAGTGCAACTCCCATTTTTTCCAATATATTGTGTAGAATGATTGACACTGTGAAATAAAGAAAACCTCAGCATGTTATATCAATTGAAGCCTGTTTACAAAAGAAAGAAAGGAATAAAATGCATCTTTCAAAATCTGAAACACATAAACCCATTACTGCTTAGACTATTGGCTGTTGATGATGCTATTTTTATGTAATTGTCTTGTTGTAATGTTTTTGATTCTATTGAGATATGTTTTAATCTATGTTTGGTTTTAATTTATGTTGGATTGGTCTTGTTTCCATGTAAGCTGCCCCGAGTCCCTTTGGGGAGATGGAGGTGAGATATAAAAGTAAAGTTATTATTATTATTGACACAAAGACAGAGTATGACACAGCAAACGAGATATAGATGCTGGATTTTGTATCACAAAATCACAAATTGAATACTTCCCAAGTGCTTAGAAAAATTGAAGAAGCTTTGGAGATCGTGAAAGAACAAATTACAGCAACAGCCAGAAAAATTGAAAGATATGAAGCCAGAATCATCCAGTACAGACAAAATCAACTGTTTCAATCAGACCAAAGATGATTCTACCAGAGTCTGAACCAAACAACAGACACAGTAACCATAAAGCCAGAGAAAACTGCAACAATGAAGTTCTGGAAAGAGCTTTGGGAAAATAATAAGAACTACAACAAAAACGCTGGGTAGATAAAGGAGTTTGAAAGAAAATTCTCAGAACAAAATGGAATAGATGGAAATAACAACTGAAATGATCAGCAAACAAATGCAAAAAGTCAAGAACTGGACATCGCCTGGTAGTGATCAACTTCATGGATTTTGGCTCAAACATCTGATTAGTTTACATGGAAAAATGGCCCAACAATTCAATGAGATGCTGCAGAAAGGAAGTATCAGTAAATGGCTAACAACTGGAAGAACATACCTGAAACAAAAGGATCCAGCAAAAGGAGCAGCACCAGGAAACTACAGGCCAATAACATGCCTGCCTACTATGTTTAAACTACTGACTGGCATCATAGCTGACAAAATTCAAGACTATCTTGAAGAAAAAAACATCTTTCCAGATGAACAGAAAGGCAACAAATGGAAAAGCAGGGGCACAAAAGACCAGTTATTATTTATTTTATTTATTTATTTACATCACTTTTACCCCGCCTCTCTCTCCGAGGAGACTCAAAGCGGCTTACAGTAAATGGCAAAAATTCAATGCCTAAAAACAATGTAAAAACAACAATTCATATAAAACAATCTACAAACAACAGTTCATATAAAACAGATACCATTACAAAATAAAATCACATTATATAAAATTTTAAGAATGTCCAAGATTAAAATCCATTCATCCAGAATCCTCAAGTCTTCGTACAGGTCATGTAAAGTCCATGTTCTCATTCATTAAAAGCTTGTGTGCACAACCATGTCTTTAAGGCTTTCCTGAAGCCTAGGAGAGTTGGTATCTGCCGTATGTTGCTGGGGAGGGTGTTCCACAGCCGAGGAGCCACCACCGAGAAGGCCCTGTCCCTCGTTCCCACCAGCCTTACCTGCGAGGCTGGTGGGACCGAGAGCAGGGCCTCCCCCGATGATCTAAGAGTTCTAGAAGGCTCATAGGGGGAGATACGTTCGGACAGGTAAGATGGGCCAGAACCATTTAGGGCTTTGTAGGTCAAAACCAGCACTTTGAATTGGGATCGATAGCATATCGGCAGCCAGTGGAGCTGACTCAGCATGGGAGTAGTACGCTCCCTGTAAGCCGCTCCTGTTATTAGTCTGGCTGCCGCCCGTTATACTAGTTGGAGCTTCCGAGCCGTCTTCAAAGGCAGCCTCACGTAGAGCGCGTTGCAGTAGTCCAAACAAGCTGTAACCAGAGCGTGGACCACCGTGGTCAAGTCAGACCTCCCAAGATACTGGCGCAGCTGGCACACAAGGCGGAGTTGTGCGAAGGCTCCCCTGGCCACTGCCAAGACCTGGGGCTCCAGGCTCAGTGATGAGTTCAGGAGAACCCTCAGACTGCGAACCAGTTATTAATTGACAAAATGATTCTGGAGAACTGTAAAAGCTGAAAAGCTAATCTTCACATGACATAGATTGACTACAAAAAGGCCTTTGACTCACTCCCACACAGCTGGATCATCAAGTGCCTGGACGCCATCGGGATTTGTAGAAACGTGTATTGAAAACATGATTGGGCACTGGAAAACTGAACTGTTTGTTGGAAATGAAAGCTATGGACTTGTCAACATCAGAAGAGGAATTTTCCAGGGAGACTTAATGTCCCCTCTGCTTTTCATTATTGCCATGATCCCTCTGTCAACAATCTTACAAAAAACAAACCTCGGCTATCAAACATCTAAAAAATCTTACAAAATTTCGCATCTAATGTAAATGATGACCTGAAGCTATATGGGAAAACGGAAACTGAAATCCAGTCTCTGACTAACACTGTCCGAATTTTTAGCACTGATATCAGCATGGAGTTTGGTTTGGACAAATGTTCAACAGTGGCATTGAAGAAGGGAAAAATCATTGAAAATGAGAGCATAAATATGCCTAATGGCCAAACAATAAAGTGTCACCAGCCAGAGGCCTATAAATATCTGGGCATATTACAGCTGGACAACATCAAGCATGAACATGTGAAAACTGTTGTCAGCAAAGAATACACACAAAGGGTCAGAAAAATTCTCAAAAGCAAACTCAATGGAGGCAACACCATCAAAGCCATAAACACCTGGGCCATGCCTGTCATAAGATATACTGCTGGCATTATAAATTGGACACAGGCGGAACTGGACAATTTGGACAGAAAAACAAGAAAACTCTTGACCATTCATCATTCACTGCACCCTCGCAGTGATGTTGACCAGCTATATCTGCCTAGAAGATCAGAGGGCAGAGGACACTTACAAGTAAAACAAGCAGTCAAAGAAGAAGAACATGCCCTGGAAAAATATGTAAAGCAAAGTGAAGAACCTGCTTTGATTGAAGTCAAAAATCAGAAACTCCTCAAAACACAGCAGACAAAAAAACCAGTACAAGAAAACCACACTACAAACTAGAGCTGACAGCTGGCACAACAAAACATTGCATGGAAAGTTCCTTGATAAAATTGAAGGAAAAGCTGATAAGGAAAAGACCTGGCTATGGCTCACGAATGGGACCCTGAAGAAGGAGACAGAAGGCTTGATCCTTGCAGCCCAAGAGCAAGCCATAAGAACCAATGCAATTAAGGCCAAGATCAAAAAATCAGCTGATGACCCAAAATGCAGATTGGTGGGATCACAAGTATTGGAAAATGAGCACGCAAAGTTGTTGTTATTATTATTATTATTATTATTATTATTATTATTATTATTATTATTATTATTACGAGGGCTATCCATATTTTGGAATTAAAAATTAACAATGTATAGGAATAAATATTTATTATATATATTTGAAAGCCACACTGCAATAGTACTTTTAAACATAGTTCCCATTCAAAATTAGGCACGTTTCATAACGATTAGTGGGTTTTGAAAGTGATTACCCTCAGCACTTTCCCGCCGCCGCCCTGAAGAGTGTGGGACCCGCGCTATTGCAATGTGGAAGCTCAGCCAGCTGAAGAATGAATGCAAAAAAAAGGGAGGAGCAAACCAGAACCCCGCTCTTGCTTCTTTTGCAAGACAATCAAAATATTCTGGCTTCCCTTTCCCTTCCCTTCCTGCCAGCTCTCTTGCCTCCCGAGGAGAAGCTGCCAGGATCGGCCAAGCAGTCTGGAGGGAATCAGCATTGCATCTAGAGGAGAAGCTGCCAAGAAGCCTTCTTGGGCGGCGGCGGGGAAGCACTGAGGGTAATAACTTTCAAAACTCACTAATCGTTATGAAACGTGCCTAATTTTGAATGGGGACTATGTTTAAAAGTATTATTGCAGTATGGCTTTCAAATGTGTATAATAAATATTTATTCCTATACATTGTTAATGTTTAATTCCAAAACGTAATTTACTTTGTGGATAGCTCTCATATTATTATTATTATTATTATTATTATTATTATTATTATTATTATTATTATTTGAAACACAAAAAGATGAGTCCACAGCAGGCACTCTGCTGGCTGTTGTCTTGGATCACACGTCGGACACTTCCCAAGTGTCTAGGACTTCTTCTTCTTCTTCTTCTTCTTCTTCTTCTTATTATTATTATTAACCATTTATCATTTCACATTCCACTGTCCTATGTCTGGGTTTATTTTCAAAACTATTCCAGGAGATCAATTTGTCTGTCTAGAAGCACAGAGCCAGTAGAGGACTTATAGGTCATCTTCTCTGATCTGTGCTGAAATACAGAGCTAGAATATCCCCAATAGAGGGCTTTCCAGCCTTTGATGCAAGACCTCAAGTGAAGAAAAGGCTCTTTCTCCTCTTTAAATTTATTATATTCTGAAAGTAAGGATATAAGTTTCTCTGAATTCCACTTGCATTTTATTTCCCATCCTTTTTTTGTAACAAGATATGAGAACTTGACTGGAATCCTATTGGTCACTTATTTATTTATTTATTTACAGCATTTATATTCCGTCCTTCTCACCCGAAGGGGACTCAGGGCGGATCACATTACACATATAGGCAAACATTCAATGCCTTTTAACATAGGACAAAGACAAACAACATAGCTCCGAGCGGGCCTCGAACTTATGACCTCCTGGTCAGTGATTCATTGCAGTTAATTGCAGCTGGTTTGCTCTCCCGTCTGCGCCACAGCCCCAGGCCAACAAGACAAAACCCATCAACTGATAGGTAAATTTCAATGATTTTTTTGTGTGTGTGTCAGCAGTAACTTGAGAAACTGCAAGTCACTTCTGGTATGAGAGAAATGGCCATCTGCAAGGACATTGTCCAGGGGACACTAAGATGTTTTGATGATTTTACCATCCTTGTGGGAGGCTTCTCTCATGTCCCTGCATGGAGCTGGAGCTGATAGAGCGAAATCATCAACACTCTCCCTGGGTTGGATTCGAATCAGCAACCTTCAGATCAGCAACCCAACCTTCAAGTCATCAGTCCTGCCAGCACAAAGGTTTAACCCACTGCACCACTGGAGACTCCTAATTCCATTGATGCAATCTGTCTTCCTTTTGGGGCTAATAATCGATTCAGGGTTTTATTTTCTTCCTGCACTGACATTCATACAACTGTGCACAAACACAATGATTGAGGTCTTGCATCATCAAATATAACTATGCCGAGGAAGTTCTATTATTTCAGGTGCTTCCATTGATTCCATTCCACAAAAAACTACTTCTGAAGCCAAGAACTATTCAAAATGAAGGGGCTTTGTGACATTGTATCTCAGGGTGCTTAAAATGATGACTGCATTGCTCTTCCTGTCAGAGGAAACATTGGAACATGAAACTGAAGATATCTTTCAGAGTCCTGCTTCAAATGTTTTCTTCTATGACCAAGGAAGTATTGCAATTTTCATTTCCCAGCACCCCATTCGGCAGCACCAATATATATATATATATTGGTGGGGTGCTGCTTGCTCAGTTTCAGAGGTAGGATTTTGTGATCAAATTTAGCAATCAATGTCCGTAAATTATGAAGTTAAGCCAGAAAATGAAAGAATATTTGAAAATATTTTTAAAATTGTTTTAAAATGTGAGAAATCTTGGTAAGAAAAATACTGGCCCAGTGAGAATCTTCACCGTTTGAGATTTCTTCCAGTACAGGCACTCCCCAAATTACAATCAAGATAGATTCCATAGCAAAAGGAGAATCCGAGGACATTTATAATAAAGAAATCTAGTCCAGTGTATGAAAAAGGGAAGAAGATGGAAGGAAATTCATGCCACAAAGAATAGAAAGCGGAAGGACTTTTTCTATCTTTAATTTATTACTGTGTGTGTTTTTTTTCTTCTCTTTCTTTCTTCCCTTCCCCTACCTCATTTCCTAACCTATCCCCATTGTTTTATTTTTAATGTATGTGCATGTAAGAAAATTTGAATAAAAATCTAATTTTTTTTAAAAAAAAGATAGATTCCATAGGTTTGTTCTTAAGTTGAATTTGTTGATTAGCATAGGAAAGATTAAACACCCTTGTTGTGTTTATTTTGCTATCTGTTCCCCTGTTCAGAAGATTTCACTTCCCTTTCTGTCCTTGTAATAAATGGATTTTGAAAAAAATGGGCTTGTTGTAGAAACAAGGATTGGTGATAAAGTTTCAGTGGAGACCCCTTTCCCCATGATGACTTTTTTAGGAGTGAATTTCCCTTCCTGGTGTAGATTTCTTTCACCTCCTGTTGTCTCACTCCCTGTTCTTAACAATGAGTAATTTGTAAGTCAGATGTTTATAACTCAGGGACTGCCTGTGTGTGTGTGTGTGTGCATGTAGAGAGAGAGAATAAAAAATTCTGCTGAAAAGTGTAAAACATTTTATAGTCATTTTGAAGTCACCGCCTGTGATGTTGTTACCCTGTTTGATCTCATCACACATACCTCTATTAATACCACTGTTACTATTATTCATGGTTTCAGGTATCAAGGTCTTGGAAGATATCTCCCATTGATATGGAGGGTTGTTCTGTATCACCCTTTGTCTGTAGAATTTTGGATAAGCAGATGTGACTAGCATTGTTAATTTAAAACAGCTTTAAGAAGTTTTGTCTGATGATAACTTGCTTAAGAAGAGGGAAAATCCAAAGATATTTTATAAACACAACTTGATATTTACTCAACACAACAAATCTCAAATGACTGCATTGACTTACAGTACTATAAAGCCTAGACGTTTCCATCTGTTCCACTTCTATTGATTTCATTTCAGATCCCAGTCTGTATTTCTAATTCCTTGCCTCTGACAGCTGTTGTAACTTAAATAAGCAGTGTACACCATGTGGGCTTTCATCTAAGGTGGTCTTGTCATTTTGATACTTTAAATAGCAACTTAAATGTTATACTGGAAACATAGGGTTCTCCTGGAAGTGGCAGGTGTGTGTACTCCTTCTGGCTGTATGACATGCAATATAGCTGATCACATCCCTCATCATTTATCGCCATTGGCAAGGGTTAAGAAATGCACAGTGTGGATAATGATTCAAATACTTATTTGTATTCTCCAGTTCAGAATCACAATGACAACATTGAAAAAAAGCCTTTAGAACACTACAGCCTTTGTTGTTGCAATTTCATGCACCTTAGAGATAATTTTTTAAAAAAATATTCAGGAAAACCTGTTTATTGAGTGTCATGAAACTCTGATAAGAAGAATTCTACATCAATATATTTTATGCAATATTTATACACAGTTTTATGCTGAAAGTAGCATTTTTTCTGCACAGAAAATAGTGTTTTCTGCTTTAAAATATTCTACATAGAAACATGCTCAGAAAATTCTACATACAAATTTTGCACAGAATAAGACCCACATGTGAAAACTATGCAATTTTCAAATACTTTCTCACAGCAAGAAGAACTTGCTTGAGGCTTCCTTCAAATATAAAATTGACAAAGGAATACATTCCTGGTACTCCTATTGTGCTTAATTTCTTGCACCGCTCAAGCAGGAAGAAATCTTTGATTAGAACACACCTGAGAAATCAGTTCCCAAGTCCTTTTAGCAAGGAATGATTTCATCCAGAAGAAAAATAAGTTTTTATAAGAGCACTTCACAGAAATCGGTCCAAAGGTCCTTTCGGAATGTTTGTGCCTGTGCCACAGTTTGATAGTTTCATTACTCTAGCTACATATTCATTATGCATTTATATGGATCTCATTAGATCAGAAACGACAATCCATGATTAACCAAAACTGGTAGTCATACATATCCAGTTACTTAATAAGCAGTTGATGGAATTGTTTCCTTATATAATCACCTTTCCTATTAGATGTGCTGGCATGTTCTGTACAACAATGTATAGGGTACCAATTTTGCAAAAAGGGCTATAAGCCATTGGAGGAAATAAAAAACTATGGTTGGTTTTGTATCACATTCATCGTTTACCCTCGAGGTACATTTGTCAGAATAAATTATTTGAAAAATGTTGATCCCCCCCCATTCAAATGGAATGAAAAATCACATCTGTTGTTCCTATCAAATTAAAAACATGCAGATACTCCCAATACGAAAATGATGATGTTCCCCCTATATCCCCCAATTTTGGTAATGTCTTTATTATTTTAATGTGGGTGTTGATTGGTTCTATTGATCTTGGGTGGTTTTGGCTATTTTGTTCTTCATCCAGCACCTTACGGCATTGAATGTTTGCTGATTTGTTGTAAATCATTCTGAGATAGGGTGGGATATAATATATTATTATTATTATTATTATTATTATTATTATTATTATTATTATTATTTGCCATGACAATAATAAGAATAAGGAGCCTCTCAGAGGAAAAACATAACACATCATTAACATTACTAAATACAAAGGTATTCCAAGCCAAACTTTAAAGAGTTGGACACTTAAAACTATAGGTCTAGTTGAATCAGAACTAACAATGCTGGAAATCCTTTCTTAGGCCCCATCTTCACTGCCATATATTGCAGTTTGAAACTGCATTATATGGTCAGTGTAGAGTCATATAATTCAATTTAACTGTAGCCTGTCATCCTGCCACCCATCTCCAGCACCTTCTCTCCTCCAAAAGCCCCACTATACAGGTCTCTCTGAGGACCCTCTCCAGCTCCCACCTGAGCTGGAGGGACTCTAGCCTGTGGGAGAATGATCCCAGAGGGGTGGAAGGGGGACAAGAGGGGGGCTTGGCCTTAGTTCCTCTTTCTTGGGCGTCTGGGAGGTTGCTATCCATCTTAGGAGTCTGGGGGTTACCCTTCCTGTTCATCGGGGGGGGGGGCTGTGGGTTGCCCTTCCTATCCATCTTGGGGTCTGGGAGGTGGCCCTTCTTGGGAGTTCAAGATTTTAAGAAGTGCCTGAGTTTTTATAAATCAAATCTAGCACCCTGAATTGAGTCCAGTAAGACATTCTATGATTCTATGATTCTATGATTAGCACCAGTGAAGATATCTCAGTGGAAGTGGAGCATACACATAAAAATGTGGATGGGATTCACATTAGCAGGTATTTCACTGCAACCTTGAAAAGCATTTCCTTTTTTCCAATTTTTATTGATTTTATTAATAGTAAGTTTAAAAAGTTTCTACATGGAAAGTGGGAGAACAATGTGGTTGAAGAAAAGGAAGAAAGATAGAGTATATTGAATAGAAGAAAAAAATCAACATGTAACTAGGTGAACAATGTGGTTGAAGAAAAGTAAGAAAGATAGAGTATATTAGAAATAAAAGAAAAAAACAAGAAAAAACAATACAATACAAAACAAAACAAAAAAAGGGGTGGGGAAGGGGTTGACTTCCATCTATTCCTCAGTGTTTGTATTATAACTTTCTCTGTTTTAGTATTCATAGTATGTACCATCTTCTTCCCCTTTGTCTCCGGTGTTTTCTTGTTGCTCTTATCATTACAAAATATGAGTTCAATTTTCAGTTGTTTGAAATAATATTTTACCGTGTCCCAATTTGTTTGTTTTTTTGGTAGACCTTGGTTCGAGGAGAGCCAGTAGGTTAATTTGTCCATGTTCATTATTTCTAAGACTTTATTTTGCCATTTTTCTCTTTTTAGTGTTTCTTTTGACCTCCACTTCTTCGCGTATACTATTCTGGCTGCTATCGCCAGAAGATTAAATAGAATCTCTTTATCTTTGTCTTTATCCAAATCCAACATTCTTAGCAAAAAGTATTCTGGCTCCTTTTGAATATTAGTCTTTAATATTTTTGTATTTCTCCGTGTATATCTTTCCAAAGTTTTATAGCTTTTGGGCAGGTCCACCACGTATGAAAAATGATACCTATGTGTTGTTCACATTTCCAACATTTGTTGGAGGCATTTTTGTAAAATTTTGAAATTTTTGTGGCATAATGTACCATCTGTATATCATTTTAAACTAATTCTCTCTTAAGTCAAATGCATATGTGCATTTAATTCTCTGATTCCAAATCTTTTCCCATCTTTCTAATTCTATTGGGTGTCCAATATTTGCAGCCTATTTGATCATACACTCTTTAATTTGCTCTATTTCTGTATCCCATTCTATTAATCTTTTATATATTTTTGTCATGGAACCAAGTCCCAGGGCTGAATTTCCAAGCCCTGGACTTGGAGTCATAACATAAATAATCCTGGAAGCACCTGGCAGAAGAAGATAGAAGAGCATGGGAACTCGGGGTTGAAAATATAAACAATTATAATTGGTATAGAGTGTGGGAATGGTAGAAATGTGATACAGGGGGTGGGGTTTGATGATGATATTTGCGTGTGGTGTTACGTTGCATCAGAGGTGATAAAAATGATTGTATGTAAACATTAGGTCATTCTCGACTTTTTCCAAAGTCATGTATTCTTCAATAAAGATTGGATTTGAGAGCAGCTATCTTTGATCTGCGTTCAGACTGGTCCTTTGAAGTGAGCCTGACATTTAAGTCGAGAATCCCGTTCTCACCCTCCTGCGAATTCGCAGTGAAGTGATAATGAGTGGAGAAGGCGATCAAAGCCTAAATGGAGCAGAGAAGCCTTTGCCAGGGGCCCGGCCGTTGGGGGAAGAGACGCTGCAAGCCATAGCTTCCTCTACGGGGTACCCCAGGCCGAACGGCGTGACCCAGAGGATTCCCAGAGGAGGAAGAGGCGTCTCTGCGGCTGCAGAAACCAGTTGGGGATCTGGAGGAAGCATGCCGGAGACCGTGGCCCTGCGGTTATCAATCCTGGAAACTAATTTATCCAGGCTGTCGGAAACCGTGCGGAGGTTGGTGCCACTATTGGAAGAGAATCTCCAGAAGGAGCCCACCCGATATGGTGCCGAGAGAGAGCCAAGTAAAGAAGAAGCTTGGAGCCAGAGGGGCCAGCGCGCCTCAACGCAGAGCCCCGTGGCGGCGAGGGGCGAGGGGGATGAGGAATACTGGCAGGAACTGGAGTTCCGAGACAGAATGGCGCGCGAAGTGGAGCGCCAGCAAGCTCTGGGAACTCTGAGGCCGCCAACTCCAACAGGACTTCCAACCCCCCGAATGGGCGTCGGGGTGGAAAGACCACTGGGGCCAGGGATCGGGTCCAGTGGATTGGCGGACGAAGGCAGAGAGGAACCGGAGATCCAGGAAGAGGAGGAGGATGTGCCGTACGACGAGGGAAGGCGAGGTGCGGGGGCTACAGCGAGGCCCGCATTCGGATGGGTGGAAGGGCCGACAGCAGCGGCAGAATTTCGGGAGCCGCGCGGAACGACCGCCGGAGTGGGGCGCGGCGTGTTCAAAGGGGCCGTCCAAGGAAACCCGATGCAACCCTTCCCCATGCCTCCCAGACAGCATCAACGGGCCGCAGAATGGATGCAAAGGAGGGAAGAGCTCAAACTGGAATACGGAGGGGAATCATCTGAACTGAACTTTTTCCTCATTAGCATCAGAGGATATATGGAAGACAATGCACACACATTCCCCTCCGAAGGAAGCATGGTTCGGGCCATCGGCAACACACTAAAGAGAGGAGCAGCCAGCTGGTATGTGCAACTACATGCCAGACGCGACCCGTGCCTGAGGTCAGTACCCCACTTCCTCGCCGCACTGGAAAACCGGTTCAGAGACTGGCTAGAGCAATTGAGGGCTCGAGACCAGCTTAAAGGAATAAAGCAGAGGGACAAAACGGTGCCCGAGTACGCAGAGGAATTCCTCCATCTCGCGGAAAGGGTGCCAGAGTGGTCTGAAGTGACCAAAGTGGAGATATTCAAAGAGGGACTACGCCCCGAGGTTTTCAGTTGGGCAGCGCACAGAGACGACCCAGAAACACTCCAGGGCTGGATACAACTAGCGGGGCGCGTCGAATCCACCCTGGCCCAAGTAAAGCGTTTCAGGGGCGGCGGCGGCCAGCAAAGACCGGTGGCGAGGGGTCGAGGAGAAACGAGGAAGCAGGAAAGGCCCGGAGGGAGGCCGGGGATCCCCTTCAAAGGAGATGACAACAAACCCAAGCCGGGATGCTTTGTATGTGGGAAGACGGGCCATCGAGCAGCAGAATGTTGGGCCCGGAAGGGGGAGCCGCCAAAACCCTCAAAGCCCAAGCCAGCAGCCGGGAGACGAGCGGAGGAGGAGGTGCGAGCCCCAGAATCTCCGGAAAGGCTGGTGAGTCGAGACAAACGCATGCTAGTAGTGCCAATCTGCCTATCGGGGCTAGAGAATCGGGCCACCTGCAGGGCATTCGTGGATTGCGGTTGTTCTAGGAACATTATAACTCCGGAATTAGCAGGAGCGCTGAAATGCCAGCAGACGTTGCTTGACTCCCCAATTGCATTTTCGCAGCTAGATGGATCAGTTGCTGCTGGGGAAGTATCTACGAAGGAAATACGGGGGGTCCCATGTAAAATAGGCAAATGGGAAGGAAGAATATCCTTTGTGATAGCCCCTATTGCCACATACCATATAATACTAGGGATCCCATGGCTCGAACAGGCAAATCCTGAAGTAGATTGGAGAGGAAAGAGCCTAGCATTTAAAGAACAACAAACGCTATGGGAGATAAGCAAAATAGCAGGAGAGGAGGACGAGGGAAATGAAGCAGGGGAAATAGACCCACAGCTATTGCCACCTGAATACAGAGACTTTGTGGATGTTTTCAATCAGAAAGAGGCAAGTAAATTACCTCCCAAGAGGAATATAGAAGTAGAAATTGAAATAACCCCAGGAGCAAACTTACCAAAACCAAAAGTGTATCCCATGTCTATTCAGGAGAAGGAGGAATTGAGGAAATATATTGATAAGAACCTGGCGCGAGGCTTCATTAAGCCATCCAATTCTCCTCTTGGAGCCCCAGTGTTATTTAGGAGAAAGAAAGACAACTCTCTAAGATTGTGCATTGACTATCGAAATTTAAATGCAATTACTAAGGACAATAAATACCCTATGCCCTTAGTAAAGGATTTAATTACCGTATTGAAGAAAGGGAGCATATTTACTAAACTGGATTTAATTGAAGCATATCATAAATTAAGAATCAAACCCGAGGATACTTGGAAAACTGCATTTTCCTGCGCATTCGGCCATTTTGAATATAAAATTTTGCCATTTGGGTTAAAAAATGGCGGCAGTTGCTTTATGCAGCTTATAAATGAAATACTGCACCCATTGTTGTACCGAGGAGTATTCATATTCCTTGATGACATCTTGATCGTGAGCGAAGATAAAGAAAAGCACGTGGAATTGGTCCGGGAAGTTTTGCAGAGACTAAGGGAAGCAAAGCTGTATGCAAAACTGTCCAAATGTGAATTTAATAAAACTCAAATTGACTTTCTGGGGTATCGGATATCTCCAGAAGGGTTAGCTATGGACCCGTCTAAAGTATCAGATGTAAAAGAATGGGGAGTACCTCAAACAAGGAGGCAATTGCAATCATTTCTGGGGTTTGCAAATTTTTATAGATCGTTCATAAAAGGCTTTGCGCAAATAACCGCACCCCTTACTGAACTTTTAAAAACAAAAGGGAAAGGGGAGACAGCAAAAGTGAAAGCTCCTGGCGCCAAACTGAGTTGGACGCCAGAATGCCAAAAGGCATTTGAAACCCTAAAAGGATGCTTCACAGAAGAACCCGTCCTAAAACACCCCGATATCCGGAGCCCTTTCATAATCCATTGCGATGCTTCAGACTGTGCATACGGGGCAGTACTATTGCAAAAAGATCAAAATGGGAACTTAAAACCTTGTGGATATTTGTCCCGGAAGTTCAGTGAAACTGAAAAATGTTGGCCCATATGGGAAAAAGAAGCATTAGCCATATTAAAAGCCTTAGAATGCTGGCGACACTTCCTCGAAGGGAGCGGAATCCCATTTGAAATTTGGTCTGACCATAAGAACCTCCAGTATTTAAAATCTCCTCGAAAATTGTCCCCCAAACAAATTAGATGGGCACAATACTTCAGCAGGTTCGATTTCCAATTAAAGTTTTTCCAAGGGAAACAGAATGTCTTGGCAGATGCTCTTTCACGCATGCCTCAACACGAAGGCATAACCACAGCAAAAGAGGGAACAATATTCTCTGATAAACAATGGGGTTTAGCTGTCAGTACAAGAGCGCAGACCCAAAGAGAGAACACTGCTATTATTAAATTCGACGAGGAAAATAGTTGGGGAAAAGAACTGAAACAGTCATACGAAGGAGATCAGTGGATCGCATCCAGCGCAGAAAAGGGGGAGCAGAAGGGGGGATTCTGGTTTGTGAACAAGAAACTGTATATCCCAGCAATATTGAGGATTAAGATTTTGCATCGGTTTCACAATAACCAGAGCGCTGGTCATACAGGAATTACAAAAACAACAAAGGCAATAGCAAAACATTGTTGGTGGCCAGGGATGAGGAAGGACATAAAGAATCATGTTGTTCAATGTGATGATTGTGCCAGAAATAAATCGAGAGGAGGGAAGCCAATGGGATTATTACAAACAGTAGCAGAACCTACCAGGCCTTGGGAATGTGTAGCTATGGACTTTGTGGGGGAACTGCCGGTTAGCAAAGAACATCGTTATATTTGGACAGTATTAGACCTGTTTTCCAAACAGGCCCACTTTATAGCACTGACGAAACTACCATCGGCAGAGAAACTAGCTGAATTGTACATAAACCATATTTACAAACTTCATGGATGTCCCAGTAGAGTGGTCAGTGACAGAGGGGTTCAGTTCACAGCAAAATTCTGGGAAAAATTCTTGGAAATGCTAGGAGCAGAAAGGAGTCTAAGTTCTGCTTTTCACCCCATGACAAACGGGGCAGTAGAACGTACTCAACAGACGCTTGGGCAGTTCCTTCGAATGTACTCTAACATGAGACAAAATGACTGGTCTAAGTGGCTGGCTTTTGCAGAACTAGCTTTTAATTCGACTGTACATTCGGCAACAAATAAAACTCCCTTTGAAGTAGTTTACGGGTATGAAATACATCCTCTGCCCCAGTTGCCAAGATGGACAGAGAATGAAGAAACAGGGGCAGGGAAATGGAAAACTCAAATGCTAGAATGCTGGAGTCAAGTGACTGCATCCTTAAAGGAAGCACACAAAAAGTATAAAACATTCGCAGACAGAAAAAGGATGGAAGGCGATAAATTGGAGAAAGGAGATTTAGTGTGGTTAAGTACCCAAAACATCAAATTGGGGCTACCTTCGAGAAAACTGGGCCCCAAATATATTGGACCATTCAGAATACAGGGTGTTATCAACGAAGTAACTTTCCAGTTGGCATTGCCAAAAAGTTTAGGGAAAATACACCCAGTATTCCATCGCAGCTTACTGAAAAAGTATATGGGTACTTTGGACAAAATGGACACATAGAGTTATTGTTTGATTTATTTCAGAATTGTGATGAAAGAAGCACCGAAGAGGAGGATGGAGAAAAAGAGGGCGCCATGTCATGGAACCAAGTCCCAGGGCTGAATTTCCAAGCCCTGGACTTGGAGTCATAACATAAATAATCCTGGAAGCACCTGGCAGAAGAAGATAGAAGAGCATGGGAACTCGGGGTTGAAAATATAAACAATTATAATTGGTATAGAGTGTGGGAATGGTAGAAATGTGATACAGGGGGTGGGGTTTGATGATGATATTTGCGTGTGGTGTTACGTTGCATCAGAGGTGATAAAAATGATTGTATGTAAACATTAGGTCATTCTCGACTTTTTCCAAAGTCATGTATTCTTCAATAAAGATTGGATTTGAGAGCAGCTATCTTTGATCTGCGTTCAGACTGGTCCTTTGAAGTGAGCCTGACATATTTTAGTAATTATTTTATTTTCAGATTTCATTATATTGTCCCAAAAAGAATATTTATCTGCGAAGCCTTTCTCGTTGTCTATTTTATAAAGTTCTTTGGTTTGTATGTATGTGGTGGAGCCATGAAAAATTGCTACATTTTTGTTTAATTTCTTTAACCTCTTTTAGTTCTGTATTTCCTTTTTCTTTCTTTAACATATCTCTGTAAGTTGGCCATATTTGCCATCCTAATTCCCTCCTTTGGAAGGCTTCTAATGGTGATACCCAAAGCGGTGTACTTCTATAGAGTCTCTCTTTATATCTTTCCCAAATTTGTATTAATCCTGCTCTTATGTAATGATTTGTGAAGTTCTTTTCAACCTTTTTTTATTGTACCATGTGTATGTGTGCCAGCCTCTTCTCAGGTCTGTGCCCTCTAATGCCAGAATATTACTTCTTTGTAAGGTAGTCCAATCCTTGACCCATTTAAAATCTTACAACAAAAAGTATTCCCTTATTAGAACAAAAAAACCTAATCTAGAAATCATTAAATCATGACTGATAGCAGCTAGATCAGAGCTTTCTAAACTGTATTGCAACACTTTTGTGTATTGACTGCAGTATGGGGTTTTTCGCGCGAACATAACAAGAAACCTCTGGGTCTGCGTGAAATAAGCAATAAAACATATTTTCAAAAATATAAATGAAAGCTGTACATTATATATGTTGTATCCCCATACATTCCATTACTACTATTCTCCATATCTCTTACAAGGTGTTGATTTAACCTATGGTTTGGTGGTAAAAAATTTTTACCATGTCAAGAAAGGATGCATGTCTAAAAAGCATGTGACTAACATGAAAAGTTAGGAAAGCTCTGGACTGGGGTGATGAGACATTCCTATGTCATCATGGGAAATGTCTCTGCCTGATTGGATAAAGTAGACATTTGAAGAAGAGAAGTGCAGGTGCTAATAGAGATAGTTAATGAATAATCCAAACTTCTAAAAGCCACCCAAAATTATTATTATGTTTATATTATTATGATTATTTGTAAACCACTTTTTCTCTCTATAAGGAGACTTAAAGCAGCACAAAATGGAGGGAAAGTCACATATTTTCTGAGTGTGTGACTAAAAATAACTAAACCCAAGGTTGCCTCAATGGACAGAACCCTTTGTTGCTGAAATAATATGGTCTGAGTGTTAACCATTTGACATTATTATCCTAGCATCATTTCCTCTGCTTTGCTCAGACTTTTTCTGTCAAACAAGAATGCCTTATCTCCAGCTCTTTGAACTTAGGGTGAAATTTGTCAGAAGTTGGTTATTGTTGTTCAGGTTAGTGAATTCAAGCTGAACATGTTTCAAGGAGTTTCAGAGCAGCTGTGGCAACAAAATCTTTCCTACCATGAAATTATCTGCTCTTTCTTTTTATACTCTTTTTTATTCTCTTTTTATTTTCTTCTGAATGTGTTTATTTCTCCATCAAGAATCCTGATGTTTGATTATCTTTTCCCCTTTCAGTTATGGATGAGAAAATCACCCTTTCCTTATCAGGCAGATGACTGAACTCATGTCACCATCTTTAATTTGTCTTTCTTGGACTGAAGATATAATTTGAGGCACCTTCTCAAGTTTGTCATAAAAATATATGTCAATAGGTGTCAAGAAGATTCTCAGAGATAAAATATTTGAAGCTATACACTTTTCTAGTTAGACTCATTATTTAATGAGACATCTCCTCTTCCAGCATTGGATCTTGAAAAAAATGGCTTGTTGTGGAAACAAGGATTGGTGATTAAACTTCAGTGGAGACACATTTTCTCCATGACAACTCTTTTAGGAGTGAATTTCCCTTCCTGGGGTAGATTTCTCTCACTTCTTGTTGTCCCACCTCCATTCTTAACTATAGGACATTTGTAAGTCAGATGTTTGTAACTCAGGGACTGCCTGTATACACATAACCATGTGGTCCTTAAAATATGTTAAAACAACAGGGACAATATTTGGGGAAAATGAATGCATCAAAACTTACATACTTTAAAATGTTATAAATAAAATAAAATGGGGATTCTGGGAGTTATAGCTTAGAATAGGAATGTTCTCTTCTGTTTCAGATATAAGCCAGGGGTATGATGAGAAGACAGATGGGATTCAGAAATACACAATTAATTCATTGCCCAAAGAAGCATGGTTTGGAACATCTCACCATCCTGAAGTAGTGAATATAAACATGTGGTGTACATGCTTGATAATAATTTGAAAAGCTTACTGCCATATAGCATGTGCAAATAGTGTGTATCACCATAGGATACACAGGACTTGTACACAATACTGAAGGAGAAATTCTGAAATTCTGTAATGTATTCTTTACAAATCTAATACCAGATTCCCCAGTTGATTTGCAGTGAATTTACAGAGAACTAATCAATTCAAAAGTTCTCTCAAAATGGATTTTTTTTTATCAGTGACTCAGCTGAACATTCAGTGTTAAAAGGATAATTCAAATATAGAAACAAGAGAGATAGAGGAGATTAGAGCAAGGAATCAGCAACAGAGGAAACCCGAACATATGAAAATGTGAGAGTTTTCTTGAATCAAAAATGAAAACATGCCGTGAACATTTAAAGGACATGCCTACACAGTTGAAGATACTCCAGTGTGTGCTAAAAACTCTGAAATATCCTATAGCTTTGGCTAAAGATGGGGAGACCTTGAAAAGTTTGAGGGAAAACTGTTTTTTCCTTGTTTTTCCAAAAACTTTTTTTCCAGAAAAATTGAAAGGTGTGTAGAATATGTTTGTTTCCAATGATAAATAATATATCTATGACATGGTATTCAAACTATATAACATGAAGACCTTAATTAAAGATTTCTGAG
Source organism: Anolis carolinensis (assembly GCF_035594765.1). NCBI lineage: Eukaryota > Metazoa > Chordata > Lepidosauria > Squamata > Anolidae > Anolis > Anolis carolinensis. The sequence continues at coordinate 56,697,926 of NC_085842.1, read as the reverse complement.
ATTTATTGTTTCTATGCACTTTCTCTTTCAAAATTTTCCACACAAAAATGACTTTGGAAAAAATGTTTTCCCTCCAATTTTTCCATTTTCCTTTCCGGGCCTTCCCACCTCTAGCTTTGGGGCAGTCTGGACAGTTGGATCAGGTTCAATTTGGCCTGATTCACTAGCCAGGCTGGACATCAGTGCATCACCCTTTTCTTACACTCTACCGTAAAGGAAAAAGGAGTGCATTGTGATGGTGTTACCACTGTTGCCACTCTTAGCCAGCTATGGAGTGCCATCTGAGATCCTGGCCATTGCAGGTACCTGATGGCCAGAAGTACATCAAAAAGTGGCAAAAAATACAAATTGCTCTAGCAAAGCAAATGCACTCCTGGGTCAGCTGAATACTTGCCCCAGATTTTGCATGAATATGCTGGATCCAAGGCTGCTTTGGGGTACATTTACACTGGATTAAACTGTGTTCCAAGAACCCCAGAATGAAGACTGGTGAGGTGAAAAGTAACTGAGAGGTTAGCTTCTTGGCAGAGGTGCTCAGTGAGAAATACTCTTCCCTAAAGATACTTATTTTGTGCCATCATTACTGTTATCAATTGGTAATCAATTGGTATGCACTTTCATTTTCCAAAGTTTCTAATCTATTCTAAACATCTTTATATTTTATCTTCCTGTTTGTTTAGCATTACTTTATTATTGTGCAGATAGTTCCAGGCATGGGGTGAGATTGTATTCAATGCCTGCAGAGCATAAAAGTCAATCAGCATATCATATGACGGCAATAGGGAAAGCAGCAGGGAAAATTGGTGCGGTGGATAACTATAAATTTTATAACCACAAGCAGAAATAAGAACTACTTTGGTGAAATGCCTGGCAGGATTCTGATCACAGAGAGAATACATACGACATGGTAATAGTGGTTTGCTAAATCCCTCATCCTACAAAACTGTGAGATGAACAAGTGTTTTGAATTTTCTTCTAGAGACTTCCAGTGCTGTAGTCAATGTGATTTCACTAGCAGAGAATTCTAAATATTTCACAAATTACTAAATCTGTAAAAGAGTGATGATGTTGTTGGTTAACCAAAATGCTGAAAATATTTTTATTAAAGCTTCCACTGGCTTCTTCAATGCAGAAAGGATGTTAAAAATCATACAGGAGGGGGAAAATGATGATGTTAGGGCAGGAATGGGCAAACTTTGGCCCGCCTGGTGTTTTGGTCTTCAACTCCCACAATTCCTAACAGCAGTAGGCTGTTAATAGTTGTAGTAGGTGAAATCCAAAACACCTGAAATTTGCCCATGCCTGGGTTAGAGGCACAGGCCTACATTTTGTATAAGATGTTGCTTCTGTTGCAGTTCAGTTGCTCTGGAAGGGTCTCAACGCAGGCAGAGTGCCCTCCCCTTATTGGCCTTATGGGGCAAGAAGTAATAAAAGACAGGTAATAAAATTTCAACTCCGTTACCAAAAGAAAAGTATCTTCCCTTCTGATCCAATCTTTTTCCTATTGTGTGCAAAGCTAACTGCCCCTTTCTTGCGAAGAGAAGATTGAATTTTTCAAGACGTCACATACTATAACATCCATGTAAAACAAAGATGTTGTTGACTTAAAACTATCTCTTTTTTGTTCTGCGTGATTTTTAAACATCTTTTATCCCATGAAGAAGCCAGTAGAGCCTTGACAGCTTTCATAAAGCATTTTCTGGATTTTGATTGGGCAATAAAGGTGGATTTTATTTTTTGTTATATTTTGCTGCATAACCAACATAGCTACACCTGAATAAGTTTCATGGGTTTGAAGATACCAAATATTGCAATGACAGAGGAAACTTTAACAAGAGGGAGCAATAGATTAGAACTTTTAAAAAATGCATTTACGTAAAAATGAGTTAATGTGCAGCATGTGTATAAATTTCCATAGATTGATTGAATGTGTTGCTAAAGTTACAACAGTGTTTGGATTGTTTCGGATTGGGATGAACATACTCATAGCACTAGTATTGACTTAACCTAATGCACAATTTGCATTTTTAGTTTATTCAAGCTGTAACAGTCACATCACCTGATAGATTCTTAAAGATGGAGGAAGTGATAAAACAGGGAATAGCGTAAATGCAATTAACATTTCATCAACCCTGGTTCTTACTCAAAGTTTTGGCATTAATCCTGGAACAGGGCTAGATATTTAATTGCTAAGCAGATGCACACAGCAGCTGCTTACTGGGTACAGATGTCTGCACCTCATGGTAACAATGGAGAGGTCATAGTAATTATGGTTGTGTCAAGCTGCTCATTTTGAATGCGAAGGCACTATGGACCAGCGTGGTGGAAACAACATGTACAGATAATTGAAGATCAGAGAGCTCTAACATTGTGTTTCACTTCATTTCTTCATGTCAGTTTAACTTTAGAAAAGGGAATTTTTCATTGAGGTTTGTTGAATGAGCTTGCAGGAATTTTCTAGTTTGGTAATGGAATGTCAGGGCTGGTTGTCTGGGATGTTTTCTTGAGCAATGGCATTGAAACAATGGCTCATATGCATCTTAATGTAAGACTATGATATACATATCCTAATGAGTGAAGAAATACAAGATGGCTTAGTATTTACAATAAAACACACACAACCCCGTGACCACAAATCAATCCATCACCTGGTGCATCCAGTCCACTTCTCTGGTGGGGATGAGATGAAAAAGTATGAGACAGTGATGGATTGCCTGATGCTAAGATTGCTAAGAATGGTTTTTGCTGCTCTTGCAGTTGTAGAGGGCTAGATCTTAGACATTTTATGGAAAGGTGGCTTGAAGGGAGGCTTAGAAAATGTATATTTTATTAAGTGCTGTGTGTGTTTTGGGGGGGGGGGGGTGATGGTGAATTAACACTTTTTTTCATAAACTGTAAAGCAGTTGTCAAAAGCATTTATGTAACTTTCCAGGAGGAAATCTGGCATGTCAAATACTTCCTTTTCATTTCTTAATTTTGCCCAGCTTAAGTGGACACCATTTTTGATAAATGTCCTTGTTTTTTTATTGCACACATACACACTTTAATCAACTGAAAAATGGGTTTGCATTAGAAAAGGTATGTGCCCAAACATACAGAAAATTCTATATAGGAAGAGAAGGAAAAAGGTGCCATAACTCAGTAAAAAACTGAGATGAGATGAAAATATTCGTGGGATTTTGAGAAATGTAATGGAAATGAAATGGACAGATTTTTACATTTTTTACATCCCAGTAACCAAAAGATAAGCACAGATAGAGAGAGAATGGCTGGCATCCTCTTAAGACTTTATGATGTCAGAAGCCAGACTTGTAAATATTGCAGTTCATATTTACAACTCAAACCTCCTTCCAACCCACCTTAGAAGCCATCCAGCTGCATTACCTAAAAGAGTTCTGGGGATCTGGAAAACTTTGCACTGAACAAAAATGCCCCCAGTTTCTCCTATTATTGTCACTACTTTTCAAATTTACATCCTCACTGATGGAAAGGAGCTGGATGCATAATCATCCAGTGCCTCACTTTGCAGTATCTCAGAATTTCTACTGTTGGTGTGGCTGCCTGGTTTCTAAGGTGGATTTTTGTGGGTCTAACAGAGAATTCTCTCATAGCTATGCCTGGTGATGTGGGATTTTGGACATTTTTTTCACTCTTACAGAGTTAGCCTTCCATTTTTATGAGGGTTAGGAGAGCAGGATCCCCACAAAAGTGGAAAGACCATGAATATAAATAAAAATTGCAAACATGTTTTTACTGGAGAGAGTACTTCTCTGGGCATCTTTAGGTCTTCCAAAATGATTCTATGGTCTTTCAGGTAAAAAAAAAACCCAGTGTTTACAATTTTTCATTTATATTTGCATTTTCCCACTTTTGTATGGATCTTGTTCCTCTAACCTTACAAAATTGGAGGACCAACTTTATAAGGGTATTATACAATAATACAGCAGTGCATTAAGAATCAAATCTACAAAAGTTAAACCCACAAATGTGGAACAACCAATTGTATATATCTACATACAACTGTCAGAGTTTGTATAAAATAAAGATCAGTTTATTCTGCATTTTAATTTCAAATAATGAAATACAGATCAGTGTCAAAGGAGAAGAACAGAAAGGTACCTAGCAACATCCTGAGAAATTCCTTTTGAATAAATGTAAACAGTTGCTCACAAGTGCTTTGGATGCCACATGGCATTACTTAGAAACAATGACACTATATATTCCCCTCCCCTTTACAACTAATATCAAGAAGCTTGAGTGGTTCTTATTGAAGTGGCCATTGTCATTTGCAAATATATGAATCCTACCCCACTGATCAGTATATATCTAATACAGAATATTTTTTAAATTTTGTATTTTTAATCTGATGTGTATACTAGAATTGAGTGATTTCCCACGCTATGTCAGTGCAGTTGACAGGATTGAGCCTGAAGTTGATAGTTCTGACTTAGTCAAAAATGCACTCGAAATCTTGAAACTGCACATGCATGAAATGAAGGAGTAAAGCAAGCAAGAATGACAAGAAAAATTAATGTAGTGAACATTCATTGAGTTTTACACTGAAACATTTGGCCCTTTCATGCACTTCTGAAAATCCTAAAACTATACCACTCAGTTTAAAAAGTTCATTCACTCACTTTTTGCTGTAGGTTTCATGGAGTTATGAGAGTGGGATTCTTGAAAAAGGAAAAGCTTATATCAGCCTTCCCTAACTTGGTGCCCTGATCCCACCAGCCTCAACTAACCTGGCTAGTGGGTGGGGTCATGGCAGCTAAAGTTCAAAACAATCTGAAAGCACAAGCCTGGGAAGGCTGAGTTATGTTCTTGATTAAGCATTACTGCAAACTATTTTGAAAAAGGGAGTAACAGAGCAATATACATTCTATGATGGGCAATGTATTCCATGTGAATGATCAGTGGAGCAATGTGTACAGAATTCGCCTGTAAAATTACCAATCAAAGCCAAACCAGATTGTTCTTACAATGTGGAAGAATAATGGGAAGCCTTGTCCTCATTATCAATGCCATTGACCACATCAATAGAACTGTTTTTGACAGTCCAAGATGTAGAGTTAATCAGAATGGCAATCCTAGCCTGTTTCATTTCCACATCATATTAAATACTGTACTATTTTCTCCTTCGTCATCAATCTCCTAGTACTCTTTCTTTATTATTCAGACTGTGATATCTCCAGACAGGAAAGAGAAGGTGTCTCCAGTTCCCTCTCGAACCCCTTTTTCCTCCCCTCATCATTTTAAAATTGGGATTTGATTTGGAGAGCAAAGGGTTTGGTTTCTCAAGCCCCTGCATAACATGACTGGCTTTGATATTAATCATGATAATCTGTACCCAAATTCTACAGGCCAAAACAAACACTTTCTAAAGTGCTCCATCCAAGGCTTGGTTTTCTCCTTGCAAGAGCAGTGTAATCTTAATCCACTTTTTAAGATGCCCCATCCACAGCTTGGCTTTCCCTTGAAAGAGCAGTATAATTTTAATCCACTTTCTAAAATGCCACATCTAAGGCTTCGCTTTCCCTCGCAAGAGCAGTGTAATTTGAATCCACCTTTTAAAGATGCCCCATCCATGGCTTGGCTTTCTGTCTCCAGAGCAGTGTAAGTTTAATCCACTTTTTAAAGATGCCCTATCCACAGTTTGGCTTTCCCTCGCAAGAGCAGTGTAATTTTAATCTACTTTATTTGATGCCACATCCTGAATCCTGAATCCAGGGCAGTTCTAATGAGATAATTATACTGGGCCTTCAGATGTCTTTAACAGCAGATTGGAGATTAGTAGCTATCAATGGTTGTTAGCCATGATGATCATGTATTATGCTCAGGATCTGAGGAAGTAGCCTCTGAATGCCATTCAAGGAACAAAGCTATGAAAGAGCTTTTGCCCTCATGCAATGTTTGTAGGCCAGTATTTATCAAGCAAATCCCAGGAGCAGAGTGAGCGCCCGCTGTTAGCTCCAGCTTCTACCAACTTAGCAGTTCAAAAACATGCCAATATGAGTAGATCAATAGGTACTGCTCTGGCGGGAAGGTAACGGCACTCCATGTAGTCATGCTGGCCGCATGACCTTGGAGGTGTCTATGGACAATGCCAGCTCTTCGGCTTAGAAATGGAGATGAGCACCAACCCCCAGAGTCAGACATGACTGGACTTAATGTCAGGGAAAACCTTTACCTATTTATCAAGCAAGCCTCTTCTTATGATGTTAACTGGCATGGTGAAAATGTAGGCTTCAATATTGCTTGATAAGATCATATTGAAGACCTGCCATAATTTCTCTTGTGTTTCTTTCCTTATTGATCCATTTAACAGAAGTCCCACAGCTCTGACAGTAACTTGCTGAGTGAAAGAATAAAAAACTTGATAAAGTACAATAATCTTTCAGTTAGTATGACCTTTCTCTTCCCTTTAGCCAAAAATGCTTTTTACTTCTCTTTCTATTATGGAAGTATGATGTGTTCAGTCTTCAGATTAGTACCTGATTGATTTGTTAGTGTATTTGTAACATGATAATTATTTGTGCATTTTATGTAGTGACATAGATTTCAGGTGGGCTCACCAATGCTAAACAATACCAACCAAAGTCTCTGAAGTAAAACAAGTGAATCCCTTCCTATCATAATTTTATATGGTTTAACATGTTTTGTAGAATATTCGCTTTCTCTTATTCTAGATAAGCTATTCAGATGGGCTGAAACAGTACAAGATGAACTTAGTTCAGACAAAACCCAACACCTAAAATGAGATGACTCATTTTAGAGAGATTAGTACTATGCATGAAATGCATCAGGTCTTCTCTGAAACAGTCCAAAGTAATGTGAGCTGTTTGAAATTAATATCCACTTCAGAAGGCCAATTAAACCCTATTTAAGCACAACACGATCAAATAGATCAAGTGAGGAGAAAATTGCCCCCACCTCCTATATTGTCATTTTTCTCACACAGAGAGTCTGAATAACAGAGGCTGCTATACACATGGAAGATCACCACAGAAAGAACTTTGCGAAAATAGGATTTGCATTCTTGTTGAGGGGATAACCCTAAGAAATAAGTGCATGTAATTAACACTGTTATTTTATTTTCCATTTTAGGAAAGGCAATTCCTGTTAAATGGGAAGGCATGTTTAAGGCAAACTTAAGTCCTTTCTCAATCCAACACCTCAACCATTTCTCCATTCTGTTATTACAAACCTAACCATCACTTGAAAGGTATCTGAACTGGATTCTCAGATATTATATTCAAGACTGTCATGGGATTCATCTTTTTTGCTCCCACCTATTCCAATAATGGATTTGTTGTATATTATTGGAGTTGTAAGGGAACTTTTAGTTTGGTTAAATAACTTTCCATTTAGGTAAGTAAAGGTAAATGTTTTCCTTGATGTTAAGTCCAGTCATGTCTGACTCTGGGGGTTGTGCTCATCTCCATTTCTAAGCTGAAGAGCTGGCGTTGTCCGTAGACACCTCCAAGGTCATGTGGCCGGCATGACTGCATGGAACGCCGTTACCTTCCCGCCAGAGCGGTACCTATTGATCTACTCACATTGTGCATGTTTTCGAACTGCTAGGTTGGCAGGAGCTGGAGCTAACAGCGGCCGCTCACACTGCTCCCAAGGTTTGAACCTGGGACCTTTCGGTCCATTTAGGAGGTAATGCTTTATTCATTTAGTTCTTTTTAGGGAGAACAAATAATTTTCTTCCAATTGTGAAAATGTCTTCAAAAGTTATTCAACGTTTGAAGATATTGTTGCAATGGAAGAAATTGCTTGGCAAATTAGTGAAGTTTCTTCAACCCCAAAATTCATTGTTTTCTTGTATCCCTCTCCAACAAGGCCATATGGTAGTCTCTAGAACACAGAGGTGCATCCAAGGATTGTCAAGCTTTTTTCAGACACACAACATGTCATAATTCTCCAGGAATCTCTTGATTGGTTAATGCCACATTGGGATAGAATTCATCCCCACTCAGACCACAGTTTACCAACTATTTATAGAAAGATATGGATGTCACCAATATGGGAAAGATTTCAGGTGAGTTGAGGGATGCCAGATTGGGTCTTGGGGTGCATTCTAAATCTGACTTTAATGCCTCAGGAACTATCCCATATATATTCCAGGGGAATACATGGGATGGGGGATTCTATGGAGCAACTAGATATTCTTGGCCTGGGTCTTTTGATAGTCCCAACCAGAGGAAACACATTTACTCTATGAAATTTTCCTTTATGCTGATTCACGATCCAACAATGCATTCTGTGGGGCTGCTCCAATTGCAACTATTGAATACTATTGAATAGAATTCATATCTTTTTGTTCATTTTCTCTGCCAGTTCTTTTGACAATGTGGTTAGATTTTAAGTGGTAACAATCTAGTAGCTGTAAAGGCTTTCAACAGAATAATGAGTTGTCGAAGGCTTTCATGGCTGGGAACACAGGGTTGTTGTATGTCTTTCGGGCTGTGTGGCCATGTTCCAGAAGTATTCTCTCCTGACGTTTCGCCCACATCTATGGCAGGCATCCTCAGAGGCCTCTGAGGATGCCTGCCATAGATGTGGGCGAAACGTCAGGAGAGAATACTTCTGGAACATGGCCACACAGCCCGAAAGACATACAACAACCCCAGAATAATGAGTATTTATAGTGTGTTGACATCAATCAGAATTAAACGTATTGAATATCAAGGGGCCTTCCTAGTTGTCTACTCCTTCATGTGCTTTCACAAACTACCAAATCTTTCCCTCCCCCATGAGACATAAGAGCATCTCCAAACTGAGGCGAGAATAAAATTCAATGCCAACCTGCTTGCTGTATGTATATATTCCATGCCTCAAGCTGATAAACAACATACTAAAAATCTTTATAGAACTGCTCTGATCTTGCACTAGTTCCTAATTACATGGGCCGACAGCACCATAAACCTTTATTGCAGCCCATTCTTTAAAAACTTGCCTAAGGTTGAAATTTAGCTGGCAGGGCTTCTGCTCACATGTTTGATTTTTAGGATGACTACACTATAGCTTTTAAATAAAACAAACAGATTGTCGAGAAAACTTTATTTTGTTGCAATAATTAAGAACTAGATTTTTATCTTGACTTCCCATATTTGGATTTTGCGAGTGGGACAACACACATTACTGCCTTATGCCATATAGAGAGCACTAGATAAAGACATTCTTTTGTCCTCAGATATTTTAAGGTGATTTTAGCCTTCCTGAAAAAAGTGTTGTTATGCCTCCCAGGGGGCATCTCTGCAGCTTCACTCTGACCAGTCCTTGGCTGCCATTCTTCCTCTCATCAATCCCAGCACAGATCCTAGCCTGCCATTTTCCCAACCAATCAGGGGAGGGAGTAGGAAGTCTGAATAGCTGTATAAAATGTCTTGTATTTTTCTGTGAATGCATGCTTGTATTTTTTGAAGCAAATTGCTTGTACTTGCATCCTTTCTGGCCAAATCGTATTAAACATCTGTGGCTTGTCTTCAACTTGGTGAGTTGGTTTCTCTGTTCTGGCCTATCACTCACCAGGTATGAGACCTAGAAGCTGTTTATTTTTTTTTAAGTGGCAATGTTTCAGAATTCCTATACTCCAAGTCTAATTCTTCATTGATTTTGACATATAAATGTGTTTTTTGATCCCAGGGTGTGAGAATTACCATTATTTTAAGTTCCATAGGTCTGGGCCCTTTTTGTGTTGATACTTTTCTGTTGATGCTTTCATTACTTTGTTAACATCACAATGATCATTCTATTCTGATCATTTTAATAGTTTTTATCTTTAACGACTGACTGTCTAGGATGTTGTCAACCAATTGGGAAGAGATCCAAATAATGTTTAGTAAGGAAGCAAGCAAATAAATAAATTCTGACTTGAATGGTACGTTATAGACCTGGGAATGATTTTCAGATTTGGTTGAACTCCGTTTCATAGACAAATATTCTCCTTTCCTGATTTAGACCACTGTACTGTTTGGTCAGAGCTATTGTGATATAGTGGTTTTATTGCTGGCTTAGGTCTCTCAGGGACCATGTTCATATCCTCAGTCTGCCATAGAAATCCACTGGGTGTCTTTGGACAACTTTATTGATTTATTTCACACTTTATTTCAGCCTTAGAGGGAAAAATCACAAACCTCCTCTGAAGAAATCTTTCCAAGAAAACCTTATGAAAGGGTTGCCATAGATTGGAATCAGCGTGAGGATACATAAAAGCAACAAACTCTTCTGGAGCTTTTGTGTAACAGCTAGAAGCAAGGAAATGAAAAGGAAAAAGTATACCATTAGAGAAAATAGCAATCTTGAGATCTCCTTGGTTGCACCATAAAAATTCAGCTAAGGTTTTTTGTCATCATCATTTAAACTATGAGCCAGATGTCCTATTGAAATTAATTGCAAAATTCCTATGAATCTTAATGGTAGTGGAATAACTTTCCAAATGGTAGTATAATTGTAAGCCGCTCCGAGCCCTTAGGGGAGTGGCGGCATCTAAGTTTGAAAAATAAATAAATAAATAAATAAATAATGAATTAATTATCCACAAATTTATAATTCAGTGGGAAAAAAACAATTTTACTGAGTGATTGTGGCATCACTCAGTAAATATCACACCAAGTTCTCAAAGAATTTATGGAATGTGTTGTCGAAGGCTTTCATGGCCGGGATCACAGGGTTGTTGTATGTTTTCCGGGCTGTATGGCCATGTTCCAGAAGTATTCTCTCCTGATGTTTCACCCACATCTATGGCAGGCAACCTCTGAGGATGCCTGCCATAGATGTGGGCGAAACATCAGGAGAGAATACTTCTGGAACATGGCCATACAGCCTGGAAAACATACAAGAACCCAATTTATTGAATGCTTAATTAAATTTGTTCTGTTTCTCAACAGTTTAAAATCTGCAAAATATCTTCTGCATCTGACAATTGATATATCTAAGTAGATTTACTAAAGAGAAGATATACTGGGAGTATCCTAATAAAATCGTAGTTAAAATCCTGGAACAGATTAATATCATTTCAGTCAAAAAGGAAAATATATCCACTGCTATTTGTTTCAGAAGACAGATTATTATCAATGATTTCACATGGAACATTCAAATAATCCCTTTGCAGCCATGTAATATTGCTGTCAAACGTATTTTTATTGTCACCAAGAATTAAGAAGTTATAAGAAATAAAACATGGTGATTTTAAAAAAGAGAACACCTGAGGTCATACACCACCATACATAGAGTACACACAGCTCCATCGTGCTGCCACTTCTGCCCCATGCAGAAAGCAGATTCCTATTATCATAAACACGTGGGGCATCAAAGATATATTTGTAGGAAGACAACCAGCAGAGCATGAGTGCAGCTTCAGTTTCTATCTTGTATTCCTCAATGGATATATAGAGGCATATTTCTTCTGATTCTGAACTGAAATACAGCCATTCTGGCTAGTAACCAATGACAGTACTAATTGACATAGTTTATCTATTTCCCTTTTTAAACTGTCTAGGCAGCAGCTATCACTACATCATGGTGTAATAAATTCTACAGTTTAGCTATGTACTTGTGCAGAATATGTGCTATGTCTGTTATGTAGTTGCCAGTGAGTGATTGCCGGTTCTAGCATTATGAAATATAGAATAGTGGTTTCTGCCAATTTTGTCCAATTATGTGCCCATTTGGACATCTCTACCATGTATACTCTTAATTGTCTGTTCTACACAGGTTATATGGAGTTTCCTGCAGGTGATGGGATTTTGGATGTTGCCCAGAAGTACAGCTTCTGCAACTGTGTTTGAGTGAGAACAGTGGCTATACAGATTGAATATACTTTATCCAAAATGTTTAGGACCAGTAGAGATATCATAAATGTTCAGATTTTGGAATACTCATATTTGTATATGGGTACATAATGAGGTATCTTAAAGAAGGGGCCGAAGTCAAAACACAAAATTCATGCATTTTCATGTACAGATAACCTGAAGAATATTCTATAAAATATTCATAGTACTTTTGTGACTGAAACAAAGTTTGTATACATAGAACCATCTGAAAGCAAAGGAGTCACTATCTCAGCCACCCATGTGGAGAATTTTGGAATATTTCAAATTTTGGAATTCCAGGTAAGAGATGCTCAGTCCCAGTAAGCAATACCCAGTAAGAGAAATTAACACTCAAGAAATAAAAAGGCCATAGAAGAAGATAGAACTGGGAAATATGTGGCCCTCCACATGTCTTTGAGTTGAAACTCCCATAATCTCTCACCATTTGTTTCAATGGCCTGGGTGTTGCAGTCCAGAAACAGCTGGAGGGCTCTTGGATTCCAATTCCTTTTATAAGAATCAATATTTTTATATCTTGCACACACATCTTCATTTTCAAGTGTTTCAGGTCTTGTATGAAGTTTAAAAAATCATGAAAAACATTTTAATGTATATTTTTGTACAATTCGATTTTTTTTTCTGGTCATAGGAGTGAATTGTCACCATCTCAGAGGATTCTTTCATACCCTGAAACCTTTGGGATGTCCAAAAACTTTCCTTAGGGATATTCTGAAGAAAGCCCTATGGTCTATCAACATACTCAGTTATCATAACCTTGCAAGGTTATTTAATAAAGTGTCAAGCATTTGCAAAATCAATAGCAACTGTCAATATTTCTCACCTCTTGAGGCACACACATTCAGATTATGTTCTTCAGCACCTATTTGACAGGCTGCTGCTTGGCTATAGGAACTGGGATCACTTGAGGCAATAGGTTTAAAACTTGACTGAAAAAGGTCACAATTGCACAATGAATTGTCTCTTTTTTGTTAAAACATTTAAATGAATATTATAAACATCAGGAAACTACATGATACCAGCAACAGATTATGCAGCTGTAGAGAAATGATTTTGTATATATATTATGGAAGTGTTTTTTTTTGCTTGTTTGAAAATGCCATTCTTGGATTTTCATACAATTCCCCTCCCACCCCTCCCCCAATAATGAAGTAGACTGTAGTTGACATTCTTATTCTATGGATAAGAATCATAAGTTCCATTATACTGTGGAGGGGAAAAAAGCAAATTTTTCTCAACTTTTAAAAGGTGTCTCAACATATTAGAGCACTTTGTTTTTGTTTGTTTGTTTGTTTTTTGCATTTTTTTAAAATGGTGGTATACACACACACACACACACACACACACACACAAACATACAATCATGATATTCCACAATCAAAATACCAGTATTTTCCCCCAATCCCACCACTTCCCCATTATCACCTATGAACTTATCCTTATGTAGTACGAGGGTGCAAAAATACTATTAAATATTTATACCTAAGTATACTTGAGCATGTATACATCTCCCTCTTTCTTTCTTTCTTTCTTTCTTTCTTTCTTTCTTTCTTTCTTTCTTTCTTTCTTTCTTTCTCTCTCTCTCTCCCTCCCTCCCTCCCTCCCTCTCTCCCTCTTCCCCTTGGAAACAGTTTATTACTCTTACTATGCTTATTTTAGTTGTTCAATCATGAGGATAATCTTATTTAATTCTTTATATTTATCTTTCCCCTTTATCCTGGAAATGAGGCCCTTCCATTTTGCCTCCCAGGTCTTTTTGGTTTGGCCCAACATATAGCAGTTTTTCCTTTCACTAATATAGTCTTGAAGTAGGTAGGCAGCTAAATGTTTATACCAAGTTTTTGTATCCCCCTTTTTTTGGTCCTTCCATCCTAAGGCAAAGGAGGCTTTAATTGATGAGCCCCCAAAAGAAGATATTGAGAAAAGGAAGAAACAAAAAACAGGGAATAAGGAAAAACAAATAGACCCAAATAGAATTGGAACTAGAAGTTGAGGTAAATAAGACAGTGGAGATTACAAACATCTTACTCACTGTCTAAAGACAACATGTATAAACTGTAATCTATATAGACAATTAGAAAGACTGGACTATTTTTACAAAGACAATTGTATAAAATACAGTCTAAATAATGAACCATAAATTATGTAGATAATTAGATTAACTAGATATACCTCAAATTATAAAGTCAGCCAGTGATGTTAGTAGAATATGAATACCCCCCTATCAGATGGGCGGGAATTTTGATACTAAAGCCAGTGATCCTGGAAAGGGAAGGTCTCATTTGTGGCCTATGGGAGTTCACATTAGGATTATTGGATAACTGATTGACACTTAATGGCAGAATGTCTATTGATATAATCTATTACATTTACTTTGATTTTGGGGGGGTCTAAATGGAGGACAGGGAGCAGGGCAGGGAAGCTCATCCCCAGGGAGTCATCTGGATGAAGGCGAGTAGAATTTACTCAGCCATTCCTCCCTTAGTACAGGGGTGGGAATCAGAAGCCAGATGGGGAAGGGGGGATGGGAGGTATGGGGGGTATGGGTAAATGGGAGGGATGGAGGAGCGGGAGGGAACAGTTAAGAATAAAGAAGGAACATTGGTTAACAAAATCATGATGAGACTGCTAAAAGAACAAAACCAAATATGATGGATGAACTAAATGTTATGTCAGTAAAAACAAATGGCCTTTCAACACCGGTTAAAAGACACAAATTATCAAAATTGTTAAAAGAATATCAGAGCACCTTGTCAAAAAAAAGGGGGGGGCTAACCGAAATGAAAATTTTCAATTTTAGGAAACTTTGTACTTTGTTTTATTTTGGTTTTTTTGCAAAAAGGCCCCATTGTGCAAAAATCAAATCAAAGAAAATGTGGAAAACATCAATAGAAAGAAAACATTTGAAAGAAATGTCTACTTCATACAGAGAAACTGATAGAAAAATTGTTGTGAAAAATCAGCAACACACTTACAAAGTGATTTCACACAATGAAACTTTAAACAACCATTCATCATTACCATTGTGGTTTGCATTCTGTATGTCAAACCCAAACATTGTGCTGAAAATGGAGGGTGTTCATTTGCACTGTAAGTGCTATTGTTTTGGTCTCTGTTGCTTCTGCAGTGTGAATCAGGCTTTAAAATGAAAGCACACAAGGCAATCTATGCCTTGTGTATGACAACATAGTTCAGGATTAACTCTAGGAAGTCTGCATCCATACTGGGAAATTTAAATGACCTACCATGTCAAATAAATTGAGACATTAAAGTCATAAACTATTGAAACAATCAATGTTTTGCAAATCTTATTAGGGAATTATAATTGATTTTACATTTTTATTTCAAAAAATTTATGTCTACATTTTATACCACCCTCAAAGCCACACATACTGTATGTACACTATACCTAATCAGCATTGGGTTAAAATGCAATTGGTCAAGATATCCTTATATTTAAAATAAACCAGAGATATTTAATATAATTCTTGTAGGGAATCACTCCCTCCCATTTTCAGATTTTGGGCACACGTGGGGGGGAGTGGGGGGAGTGGGACATCACGTTGTGCCTCAAAGCATTCCAGAGTACAACATTGTATGTAATTGATTATACTTGGAAACATGATCTGATATTTTAAATTTTTAGATACTATCCACGATTGGCTGCCATTGGTAATAGTTGCGTTTCCTGCAAGCAGAGGGTCAGACTGGATGCCTCTTGGGATCCCTTCCAATTCTAAGATTCCATGATTCTATGGACACAGCTTTTTAAGATTAACATAATTATCTGAAATATAATTATAACTTATTAATGAGTTTCAGAAGCTGCAAGAAGTTCATTCTCCCACCTACACAACCTATGACTAATCAAGAACACAACCTGTCTACCATGTTCTGTATCCCACCAACGTCTTAACTTTCTTCCATGACTTTAACAATTGTATAACAAGAAGAAATTCTTAATATGCAGCTTTTCACATTACAAATTAAAAATAAGACACCTATTTGAATTTCTTCTTGTCATGAAGGAAAGCAGTTGGCAACTAAACCTTAGGAATCCTATGATGCTTGGCTATTATATGTCTGATTGAAAATTCTATAGTGCAAACCTCCCTTTATATTTTCACTTACACAACCGATATGCAAAATAAGCAAGCTTAATTTATAATTGACTAAGTAGTGTGATTAAAAAATCAATGACCTGATTACAGCTGAAAAATGAAACTTTCATTATATAAGCCAGCCATATGGGATGATCACTTACTGACTCACACTATCTTAGTAAAATCCTGCTCTCTTTCTTCATCTTCCTGCCTCTTCTGACTCTCATTGTATAGTAGTTCCTCCTCCACTCCATGGTTGCTATTAGACTAAAAATTCAGAGATGTGATAATTATTATCTAGAGCATGTGTCTCGTAATACTAAACAGATGAACATGAAAATGTCTGATGGATGAAAGTGCATGTGTTTGGGGGTATGAAAAGAGACTGTGTTGTCTCCTATGTCTTGCTTCCTTGACAAAACCAAGGGTCACAATTTTTTTCAAGAAAAAAATAAATGACCAGTAGATATATAAAATCCTAGCTTCATTCATCCTCATATGGTAAAAGAGAGAACTTTTTTCTCCTTGATAGAAGCCTTTGTGAGAGGGCAGACTTTTTGTTGGTTATTCCATTGAGAAAAGATACATACATTTTCAAGAGTGGTTTTTGTACCTTTCCGTAAAATGTGTGGTACTGGAAAATGTAACACTTGTTGCCTTGTGGTAAAAATATTTGTTTTTGATGAAATAAACTGCCAGAAGAGATTTGAGAGCGAAACAAGCTGGCAAACTTTAAAATACAATTAAAAACCTAAATCTTCCAGAAGGTCTATTTAATCATCTCTATATTATGATTTTTAAATTTACATGTTATTAGTATTGTTATTTCAATCTTGGTTCTGTTTTTTAATATATGCATTTTATGAGTTTTTTTAAATCTATGTATTTAACTATGTTTCACCCTGCCTTGAGCCATGAGGAGAGACAGGTAACAAATCAAAGTTATTATTTCTTATTATTAGTGTTCTAGTAGCCCATTCCATTGTACTTCTTATATGTGTGTGCTTAGCTTCACCAAGGTTTATACAGGCTTGTGCATTTTGGCTGAACCGTGATCTGTTTCTGCTGGCTGGATACCAGTAGGCCCCCAAATCCATTTTCGCGCCTCCTGAAAACAGGTGTGCAGCCAGATGGAGTTTTCAGACCACAGCCAAAAAAATACAACCACAGCCAATGGGGGGGGGGCTTCCTGGGCTCCCCTTCCCATCATTTTAGGCATCGTTTGTCCTTATAGCCTTCATTAAGACCTAGATTAAAAAGCATCAGAGTTAAGATACCACTATTTCTGCAATTCTTTCCCTTTGGTCTGTAGATGAGACCTGGGTTTAATGCTTTGTTAAAGCTGTTTCTACTCTAGAGGTGAAAGGTGGCAGTGCATGCTCTCTCTTCCTGCACACAGCTTTCCGGGGCATTTTAAGAAGGCTTCCAACTTCCCACTGGGAAGGAAGAGTGATGACCTGGAGAGAGCCTCTGGGCTTCCTTTAAAAATTCCTCTCTTTTCTCTTGATTTGCATTGGTTCCCCCCCCCCCCCCAAACGCCATTCTGCTTTGGGTTTAATGCTTCCTTAAAGCTGTTTCTACTTTCCACTCTAGAGGAGAGGTAATTAAATATACTGAAGTCATGACATAACTGTGATGCCGAATAGGGGAGGAGGAGCCATGTTTGCCTGTCACGTGGTCCAATTACGGATGGAAAATGTGATGGCTGGGCTCTTGCCCTTATAGCCACCTGGTACAGCCAAAGAAGCCGGTTTGGCTGAAGTAAAACAGCTCCATGCACAAGATCCATGCACAACTCTAGTTTATATAGAGATAGGAATTTTGTAGAATCTTATATTTTGTACTGATTGAAGAAACCACAATAACACAATAAAAGATATTTGGCAGCATCATCTCACACTGGAGGTATGGTCTCTCCAGGTAGATGGAGAATGTTCATGGGGCTGTCTCACCATATCAAGATAGTCACTCTCATGACAATAAGGAGATCACGTCACCCATGCCCATCATATAAATATATATATTTAATAATTGTGTTGTTTGCCTCCCTTCTATTTTTGCCATCATATTCTTCTTTTTTCCCTTCTGAATTTTTTTTTCACTCTCTCCAAGAAAACTCATGTATCATCTGTAGTAGATGATAACAGGTGAAGTTCCATCCTCCATAGGAACCTCCAGTCAGGGGCAAAGTAGGTCTTCTCTCCACTGCTCACACCAATCTGCATGCTGAGCATAGGAACAGGCAGGAAAGAGTGATAAATAGTCTAGGCATTCAGGAACGCTCTGGAGCATTTATTGGTTTTATCCCACATTGGGAAGGGGAGGGCCCTGAGCAACTCCCAACCCCTGAGCTAAAGCAAAGGTCTAAAAGATTATTGGACTTCCACTTATATTAGCCACAAGCAACAAAGCTAGTGGGTTAAGAATGATGGGTTTTTCAATCTTGCAACATCGAGACTCTGAACTTCTGCTCCATATATTTCTAAATAGAGACTGTGTACATGCACAGTTCTATTTTTTCCCTAGTGCCTGGGTCTTATTCTGGAAATTATTTTTCCCTTCAGGGTTCCACTTCCAAAACAAAGTCTCATTTTATGTCTCCTACCAGTAGAATCATGCAAAAAATATTAATAATATTGTATAAAATTACCCTCAAGGTATGTGTATAAGGTGTATATGAAGCATAAATCATTTTGTGTTTAGACTTTAGTCCCATCCCAAGGATATCTCATTATGTACATATATGCAAATACAGATATTTAAAAATTTCTCACAGAATTGCTCTTGGGATGGTCTTCCCTGCTGAAAGCACAGATGTTTTATTCTCCTCCTACCACTACTACTCCTCTTTCTCCTCCTTCCATTATTACAAGTTGAGTATCTCTTATCTGAAATGCCTTGGACCAGAAATGTTCAGTATTTTGGATTTTTTCAAGATTTTAGAGTACTCTAAAATGTTGAAAAAATCCAAAATACATAATGACATGTCTTAAAGATGGGACCCAAGTATAAACTCAAAATGTACTGAAATTTCATATACATCTTATACTAGCCTGAAGGTATTTTATACACAAAGTTTTAATAATTTTGTGCATAAAATAAAGTTTGTTGTACCATCAGAAAGCAAATGCATCAGTATCTCAGCCACCTATCTGGACAACTTTAGATTTTGGAGTGTTTTGGATTCATGAATTATAGACCAATGATGCTCAAAATTCATCATCATCATCATCATCATCATCATCATCATCATCATCTCCACCTCCACCACCACCATACAGTATCCTAAATCTCTCCCATACATATGAATGCTTAATTAAGTTGTGTTGCTCTTATTCCAACTTCTGTTTTTGTCCCACTTAGTCCAATGACATTGATCAGAATATGGAAGAATTTTTAAAATGTGGATTTATTAAACTACGACATTACAGAAAAAAGTCAGCACAATCTCAGACATGGAAATGATGGCAGCCTGACAAAAATATTTCTTAAGCTGCCGAACTCTTGAAAATTTCACTTTTCAAACCCAGTTCATTAGTTTGTGAAAGCAATGTATTTCCTGGAAAACAAGCAGTTCTAAAACAATTACTCTCAGAAGCCAAGAAGAGAAGTAAAAAAATTAGAGCCATTAAAGCAGTAATTTGGGGGCCATCAAGCCATGACCACATTGCTGAATGGGGAAGGTGTGCCTGAGAATAAGATGCCATGCAAACCAGCTTCTTGTTAGTATGTGGAATCCTCCCAAATAAAGATGTCACTCTGGAAGAACACCCACTGAAAAATGATTACTATGACAGAAAAATCATTTGGAAAGCACTTCCATGCTCTCTAGCATACCTTGTGCTTTTGCAGGTTTTTTCTTTTGTTTGCTCATGCAGACATTCGAAGTGAAGTTGTCAAAATTGTCAAACAGTGAGAGTTGTTCTGTGGGTAAGGACTTTTGAATGCTGGATGAAGCATACAATTGGAATTATACAATGTGAATACATTTGTTTCTGGGGATATGTAAAAAGATGTGAATGAGGGGAAGATGTAATTAATTCAGTCATTCCTAATAAAATGTGTTTGGAGGGAAGATAATTAAATGTAATGATAATTAAGCACATAAATGATGCTGAACCCCAGGTAAGTTGTCATAAATATGGAAAGCTTTAAAAACCCATAGAAACCCCCCCCCCCCCCCCGGTTTTGCAATTAATTTTCTTTTCTTGACAATTTCAAGTCAGCGATTATTCAGAGGCTGGAGCAAACATTTAGGGTCAGCCCTGATTAAAAATAAAAATTCACAACTCAGAATAAATTGAATATAGCTATAGGCATATTCCTATAGCATTCTTTAATGCAGTTGTTGTGAACTAGACAAGATGTTTAAGTCCCAATTATTTTGGTGATAATTTAGGGCCCACAACCACTACATAATTATAGTGCTATTATTCCACTTTAACTGTTATAATTACATCCAATGGAATCATACGATTTGCAGATTAGAGAGGAGTACTTTAAACTCTCAGTCAGAAGGGGAATAATAGCACTATAATTCTGTAGTGTGAATGGACACTTAACATAGAGCAAATAACATCAAAGCTTAAATAGGGCCATTTTAACAGCATTATATAGGCCCCTAGGCAAAGCAGCGCAATACACCCTGCCTACACAACCACTCACACAAATAAAAATGTAAATGATTGATAAAATAAATTTACTGGTATCACATATTAGATCTACAGATTATTTTTCTTTTCTTCACTTTCTTACACTTTCTCTAACCTTTCACCCCACAAATAGAATTCTTGGAACAAAAACAGCGGAGACTGCTTAATGGAAATGCACACTGTCAGAAATTGTTGTCCCCAGCTATTAATTTCCTCCCACGAATCCATTAAAATATTTTTCTTCCATAATATTGCAAATAATAAAAACAGTAAACATTTCTCACCTAAATGTAGATGCCAGCTCTCTGCTACAAGTTGTAATTTTTCTCCTTCTACTGAGTTAGCAGGAGATTTGAATGTTGAGGTGAGTGATCAGAAAATTAGTGTTAAATTCTAGTCTGGACATAGATTAGCATAGGGCCTCTATACATTAAGATGGCACTATATACATGTCTTTTTTAAGGCCATCTTATTTGGTTCAGTAGGGCTTAGTCCCATGTCATTGGCTATAGTGGCTTGCGATCTTATGACTCCTGTTGGTGAATTATAGTCGTAGTTGCACTTTTTCCAGGTTCACAAAGTTATGGTGGGTAGAGATAGATAAAATCCACCAGTTATAAGAAGCCTAGATCTTCTTTCATGACTGCTGCAACAACTGTCCTTTGCTGCCTGTTGCCATTGCCTACAAGGGAATAGTTAGACCAGTATAGGACATGAAGAGAATTCTAACTTTTTCTATGAAGATGAGAAATCTGATTCAGGAATCACCTTTCTTTGACAAGCATTCCAAATCCAGAAACTGAATATACTGAATTTATCTTCAGGTATGCAAAGATCCTACATCTTTCCCATACATATGAATGCTTAACTGAGCAATAATGACCACCTGCTGCAAGGTATTCAAGAAATTGTTTTCAAAGTGATGTTTTCAAAACCTCTAGCAAAGGGTGCAGCTTCCTAGTCAAGCTACATCTCCCAAAATTTCATACCATTGAATCAACACAATGGTGTTGAACTGCATTAATTCTATAGTGTAGATGTACTCTTTGTGATGAAACGGATGAATATTAGAGCAGGACAAATATTCAGACAGAGAATACACATTAAATTATAGCCCAAAATTCTGAATTAGGAAGGAGTAATGAAAAGTTCCTTCAAGTGGAACGTCTGTCTCATCCACACCAAATTTCACCTTTTATATGCTTAAGCCACTTGTCCTCCTGAGCATGGCTTTTCTTTTGAACACTGGAAGTTAGGAGACAGCAGAGAAGCATACAGTGATGAGGCATATTCCAGGATCTCCCAGTGGTCTTCTGAAAGGTCCAGGAAGATGTTGGACCTCCAACCATACAAATATAGCTAGACATTTTTCCTTCTTGTCCACCATGACCCATCTAAACTCCCTAGTAAGTAGCCATGTTGATGGATAAAGCAAGTTAAAGAAAGGTTGGGGTATGTTTAGTCATTGCATGAGTTCAATAGAGAATTTTGACTTCTGCAGCATACATTTACATGAGCATACATTGGACTTATACTTGCATTAAGTCATTGACACAATGCCAGCCAAGGTAATGACATGCATGTTTTTAATGTTCTTATCCAATGCAATGCAAGCAATATTCTCACACTTTTCTATTGTGGATATAAACGATAGTGTAGAGTACTGTCTCTCTGCTCAGTCCATTTCACCTTACAGCTCTCCTTCTTTGAGGACCATCATCCTCGAACTACGAGGGATCGCCTAAGTAAGTTTGGGGAAGGCACAGTGCAAAGTGCATTTAAAGTACTCCAACAATATGTGTGCAAATTTATCAAACATCATGCTCATTTGTGAAATGTGGCAGCATAATTAACATTAAATATGTTCATTAAAATTCAGGAATCTGTTTAACCCTGCATACATCCCCTTTTTGCCAATCTGTTGGCTGAAGACAGTCTGTCAAGAGTCAGACGCCAATTAACATACAAAACAGAGTTTATTCCGAAGATAAGCCAGAAAATAACATAAACACAGGAAGGAAGGAAACTTCACTTTTCAGTGTTTCGAGAGTAGATTGGACAATAATAACTCAAAAACGAGCCACGTTAATTTCCCATGCTGGCATTCAATAAAAAACTAAATAACGCTTCAATTCAGCTTTGGAAAACAAATAGAGTTAATTGCTGGAAAATAAACAAACTAGAAAAGCAATAAAGCTGCTTCCACGGTGCAGATAAGCCGAAAGCCTCAAAGGGATGATGAATAGCCGTCGTCAGAAGAATCCAAGGTCAGGTCAGGAGGCAGCAGAAATTCCGAAAGACAAACCAATAGTCAGAAGCCGGGAGTAGCCGTCAGTCAGAGGGTGTAGACAGAAGCAAGGTCAAATTCAATCCAAAGTCCGAAGAGGGTGCAGTCATCCAAAACAGGTCCACGATAAGACACAGCGAGAGCCAAGCTAGGTGATATCAGCAGATACAAAACATAGTCCAAGTCCAGTCTTCACAGAGATCCCAATGGCGCCTCAGCAACACCTTGCCACATGCAAAGTGCAGTGGCCAAACATTCCCATTTTATTCCCCTTCCTCCTGGGTGACCAAACATTCACACCCAAACACCAGGTGTCCCAAATCTACTCAGAGTCTGAACTCCACACAGCTAGAGCTCGTGGATCTGGAGTACCTAGCAATTCGTCGGAGTCCCAATCATCCTGCCCACACTTAGCCCCATGAACACTTAAAGAACCATCCTCCCTTCTCCAAGCATCCCAATTGGGATCAGCTCCTGCAGAAACCCCAGGTTCAGAAGTATCCATAGGCCCCAAATCCCCAGACATCTCCGGTGGCTGTGCCCATTCAGTGCCCGCTTCCCCAGCCACCACCTGTTCTTCAGCATCCATCTCCCCATCTGAATCTTCCTCAGAAGATCCCTTATATAGCTCTCTAAGTCGCTTCCTGCGCAACTCCTCCAGTGAACCCTCATCACGAGGGTTTTTTCTTCCTCTTCGAATTCCATCACCATCAACCATAATCCCCGAAGGCGCAGTCACAACACTATCCCTCCCCGCAAAGGCCCCACCCACCGGAATTAATGTGGGATCCGAGACCTCTGTAATTACTGAGGGCCTGTTACATGATGTGTCCAGTTTCAGTAAAGACCGGTGAAACACCAGATGAACCTTAAGCGTGGAAGGCAATCGCAATCGAAACACCACAGGAGAGACCTTAGTAACAATAGGGAAAGGATCTAAGTACCGAGCCCCAAATTTTCCCGCATGCATCCTGATATGCTTAGCAGACAACCACACCATGTCCCCTTCTTTCAATTCCACTCCAGGCTGACGATGTTTGTCAGCTTGTGACTTTTGCGTTGCTTTAGCTTCCACCAGAAGCTTCCTCGCAACGTCTTGCAAGGCCTTGAGTTCACTGGAACGATACACTGGATCCGGCGACACAGTATTTCGCGCAGGCGCTACTACTCCACGTGGATGGCAACCATACATGATTTCAAAAGGCGAGTATTGGCTAGCGCTATGTGTCGCCGCGTTATACGCAAACTCTGCCACCGGTACCCATTGAACCCAATCCCCAGCTTGCTGCAAACAAAAACAGTGCAGATACTGTTCTAACAGACCGTTCACCCGTTCAGACTGCCCATCAGTCTGCGGATGGAATGCAGTAGAGACGTTCAGTTTAGTTCCAAGCTGCACATGGAACTGTTTCCAAAATTGTGAAACAAACTGCGGCGCTCTGTCCGAAACAATAACCTCTGGAGCCCCGTGCAGACGGAAAATATGGTGCACAAATAATTTGGCCAACGTTGTAGCCGCCGGTACTTTAGAGCATGGGATAAAATGAGCCATCTTGGAAAACAAATCAACCACCACCCAAATACAAGTGTAGCCACCCACCCTAGGCAAATCAGTAATGAAGTCCATGGAAATAATCTGCCAGGGCTTTTCAGGGACTGGCAGAGGCGACAATAGACCACAGGGCCTACCTACTGGATGTTTACACTGTAGACAAATAGCACAGCTATCGCAGTATTTTAAAATATCCTGCCTCATCTTGGGCCACCAATAATGACGAGTAATGGCTTGCACAGTCTTAAACCTGCCAAAATGTCCCGCAGTTGGCTCATCATGATATGCTTGTATGATTTCCAAGCGTAGTTTACCAGGCGGCACGAAAATCTGCCCATTACGTGATAACACCCCGTCCACATCCTGTAAATTAGGCAGTATAGTTCTCATATCCTGAGAGAGCAATATCAACTGCTCTTGTGTCCACCTATCCTCTTTTTGAGAAGACAACACCCGTTCATGAAGATCCTGCCTGTCCTGTACCTCATTTAACACTGAAACAGGTAAAATGGTTTGTTCAAGAAGGATTTCAGCAGTTTTGAACTCAGGCTTCCTAGATAAAGCATCAGCCCTCAAGTTCTGCTTCCCCTCTACAAATTGTACCCTGAAGTCGAACCTGGAAAAGAACAATGCCCACCTAATTTGTCTCTGATTCAGTTTACTTGCAGTTTGCAAATGTTCCAAGTTTTTATGGTCAGATAGGACCACTATCTGATGTTTTGCCCCCTCCAACCAATGCCTCCAAACTTCGAAGGCCACCTTGATCGCTAGCAACTCTTTCTCCCAAATCGTATAATTTTGTTCAAACGCAGTGAGTTGTCTAGAATAGAAACCACAAGGTCTTAATCTACCAGACGGGTCCTTCTGCGAGAGTACTGCTCACAGAGCACAATTAGAAGCATCTGCCTCAACAATGAATGGTTGGTTCACATTTGGATGTACTAAAATGTTCCCATCCTGAAAACTACATTTCAGTTGTTCAAAAGCCTTCTTGGCCTCCATAGTCCATTCGAACGGACACTTCTTTTGCAGGAGTTGGGTTAACGGCACTGTCAATTGTGCAAAGTGCGGAATAAACTCCCTACAGTAGTTGGCAAAACCCAAAAACCTTTGTACATCCTTCTTGGATGTTAATTCTTGCCAGGTATTGACAGCGTCCACTTTTTTTTTTTAATTTTTATTAGAAATTTTCCAAATACAGTGCAAGCATATAAAAACGGGGGAAACGTGGGGAAACAAGGGGTAGGGGAAAGAGGGGGGGGGAGACAAAAAGAAAAAGAGGGAAATAGATATTGGGAAAGAGGGAGGGGGAGGGATAAACAAGGAAAAGAAAATTAACATATTCCAATTCAATAAAAAGAAAAAAAACAGGAAACATCCTCCTCTGGGAAGCGCGCTTCCCTATCTAAACTATACCCTGAATCACCATATTTACATTAATTCATTCATACCCATTACATAGTCCATATAGCAAAATTAATATTTGTTAAGGTATTCTTCCACTTTTCCCCAGTTGGTTTCTCTAATACTTTTTCCTCTTGTCGTTTTCAATAAAAACGTAAGTTTATCCATGTCTCGAATTTCATTTAGTTTGTTCAACCAACTAACTTTCTTCGGCGTCTCCTCATTTTTCCAATGCTTCGCGAAAGTCATTCTTGCAGCTGTAATACAGTATGTAAATAAAATATCATCATTTAAATCCAAATTCAAACTTGTGTCCGTTATTCCTAATAAATAGTATTCAGGTTTAAGCGGGAATTTCTTGTCTAATATAATTTGGGTCTCTGCATGAATCATTTTCCAGAATTTTTTCGTTTTATCACACGTCCACCACATATGGTAAAAAGAGCCTACCTGGGTTTTACACTTCCAGCATTTGTTGTCATAGTTCTTGTACATTTTCCCTAATTTTTTTGGCGTTATGTACCATCTATGGAAGATTTTATACCAATTTTCTTTCAAATCTGAAGCGTAAGTATATTTTAATTTCTTATTCCATATTGTTTCCCATTCATTTAGTCTAATTGGGCGCCCAATATTCCTAGCCCATTTCACCATACAATTTTTAATTTCCTCTATTTGTGTAGACCCTTCTAATAAGATAGTGTAAATTTTTGAAATTGTCTTTTTCTTTAAAGATATTATTTTGTCCCATACGTTATCTAAGTTACTAAATCCAATTATCCTATCTTTAGTGAATTGCTCCTTTATTTGGGCATATTGGAACCAGGAAATGTTAGGAAATTTTCGTTTTATTTCTTCCTGGGATTTTAGCTCATATATTCCTTGACTTCTAATTAAGACATCTTTATATGTGGGCCACGAAGACCAGCCTAATAACTTTCTCTGGTTTGCCTCCAGAGTGGAGATCCAGAGCGGCAGTTTATTATAATAAAACTGAACTTTATATTTTTCCCAAATTTTAATTAGGGCAGATCTAATAAAATGATTCCCAAAGTTCTTTTCAATTAACCTCTTATCATATCCTAAGTAGGCGTGCCAGCCTCTACATAAATCGAAACCTTCTAGGTTTAATAAATATTCTTTCTCCAAAGTGACCCAATCCTTGATCCACTGCAGAGCGCATGCCTCAAAATACAGCTGTAAGTCAGGGAGGCCAAAGCCTCCTCTTTTAGATGAATCTTTCATAATAGTAAAATTAATTCTGGGTTTTTTGTTTTTCCAAATAAATTTGGAAATGTCTCTCTTCCATTGTTTAAAAAAAATTTTGGTTTCTTATTATCGGTAAATTTTGAAAAAGATATAATAATTTTGGTAGAACATTCATTTTTACTAAACTAATCCTTCCCATTAATGAAATTTTTAAGTGTTGCCATTGTTGCAAATCTTTTTTTATCTCTTGCCATTTCCTTAGATAATTGTTTTCTAATAGTTGAGCATTTTTTGCAGTGATCCATATTCCTAAATACCTAATTTTCAAAACTACTTTTATCCCCGACATTTCTTGGATATATTCCTTGTTCCTTTTTATAACATTTTTCGTCAAAATTTTGGTCTTTTCTTTGTTAATATAGAACCCCGCTACACTTCCAAATTTCTCAATTTTCTGTAGGCAATTAATTAAATTATTTTTGGGTTCTTCTATTACGCAAATTATATCATCTGCAAAAACTCTTATTTTGACCTCCTCCTTTTTTATTTTTAAACCTTTCAATTGTTCGTCTTGCCTAATATTTCTTATTAATATATCCACTGCAAAAATAAAGATCAAAGGAGACAAGGGACAACCCTGTCTGGTTCCCTTCTCTATATCAAATTCTTCTGATTGTTGTCCGTTAATTATCAATCTGGCTGATTTTTTATTGTAAATCGCCTCTATGGCATTCATAAAGTTATAACCCAAGTCTAGCTCTCTGCCCAGCAATTTAAAGAAGTTCCAATTAAGGTTATCGAACGCCTTTTCTGCATCTATTGCTAAAAGCGCTACCTCTCTCTGATGATTAAACTCATAAAATTCTATAACATCTAGAATGCATCTAACATTGTCTTGCAGTTGTCTATCAGGTAGAAAACCGTTTTGTTCCCTCCCTATCCAATTTTTTGCCAAAATTGTCGTAAATAATTTATAATCAGTATTCAAAAGAGAGATTGGTCTATAGTTACGCACATCCGTCGGATCTGCCAATTCTTTAGGAATAGCTATCACCTCCGCTTTGGACCAGGACTCAGGGATAACCTTATCTTTTAATGCCGCGTTCATTATTTTCACTAAAAAGGGTACCAATTCATCTTCCAAGACCTTATAAAAACTTAATGTAAAGCCGTCTGGTCCCGGCGCTTTATTAGGCTTCATTGATTTTATAGCATTTCTAATTTCATCCTCAGTTATATCTTTATTTAAAACTTCTCTTTGGGAATCTGATATTTTCTGAAGTTTCAGTGTATTTAAATACTCATCCAATTTTATCTCCTCTTTCTTGTAAAGTTTGATATAAAATTCTCTAAATTTACCTAGGATTTCCTCATCACTAAGATACATTGTGTTATCGCCAATTATTTTTGTTACCAACTGATTCTGTCTTTTCTTTCTAACCTTCCGTACGAGCCAAGCCCCAGGTTTGTTTGCATTTTCAAAATTATAACGTTTAATAAATTTAAGCTGATTTGCTGTGTGTTCTAACTCCAAATTCTTTTTATTACTGATGAGGGTTTTTCCCCTTTTTTCTAAGGATGGTTTCTATGGATATTTCTTTAATTCATCCTCTATTTGAGTTATTTCCTTATTAATTTCATTCATTTTCTGAAATTTCACTTTATTTTTCTCTATTTTCTGTTGTATTAGATATCCCCTTGTGACCGCTTTGTACGCTTCCCAAGTCACTTGGATACTGGTTTCTGGTAGCCAATTAATTTTAAAAAATTCATTCGTCAGTTTCTTATTTTTGATAATATCAATTTCTTTTTTTAATAAATTGTCATCAAATCTCCATTTTTTAATTATTTTTTATAATTTATTGACATAATTATGGGACTGTGATCAGATTTGTCCCTTGGTAAGATATCTATTTTATCTATTTTTGTACATAACGAATTGGATTGCCAAATCATATCTATTCTTGCCCAAGATTTGCACCTGCCTGAATAGAAAGTATAGTCGCGGGTGTCCGGATTTTTAAGCCTCCAGACATCTTGTAGGTCAAATTCTTCTCTTAATTTCTGAAAATTTTGAGGTAATAATCTTCCTTTCTCATTCTTTTTATTTTTGAATATTTTGGTTGTGTCTAATTTGATGTCCATCCCATTAAAATCACCTAAAATAATTAGGTGATCAAATACCGATTCTGCAATATTTTTCTTTAAATCACTAATGAATTTCCTTTGAGGGCCGTTCGGAGCATAAATATTAACAATTAAGATTTTATGTAAGTCATATGTCAAAAGAACCGCTACAAATCTACCTTCTTGATCCTTAAATTGGAGTTTTGATGGAATTTGTTCATTTACATATAGCACAACTCCCCTTTTCTTATTATTATCTGATGAAATAAACTCTTTCCCCAAATTCTTATTTATTAAATGGGCACCAAATCTCTGTGAGATATGTGTTTCTTGTAATGCTATAACATCAAATCTACCTTTCCTTAAGCTGTTCATAACATCCTTTCTCTTATTGGGCAAATTAAGCCCATTAATGTTATTAGAATAAAACTTTAAATTACGCTTAAAGTCACTCAACACCATAGTCGATTTCTTCTGCACCGCTTGGAGCTCAGGGTACGTTTTCTTCTTCCATTTTGTCTTCTTCTGATTCTATATCCTCGTCTTCCCTTTCTTCTGTTTCGTCTTCATTATCATCTCCCACGTCAGATGTGCCCGATGTTGTTGGGTTTAATTTTGCATTTAGATCAGGGTCTTTAGGCGACATGTGTCTGGCTCTCTTTGGTTTCTTTCTTTTCGCCGAGGGAGGGCTTGATGTTATAGGCACGTTTTCCTTCTTATCTTGTTTCAACTTTTGAAAAAAGTCCTTTGCCTTTTCCTCTGAGGTCAGCCAGTGCTTTTCTCCCTTCCAAGTAACCATTATCCCTTCACTTCTTTCCCATCTCCTCCAGTGAACCCTCATCACGAGGGTTTTTTCTTCCTCTTCGAATTCCATCACCATCAACCATAATCCCCGAAGGCGCAGTCACAACACAGTCTTTCCAACAGATGTTGTAGCAGAGATTTATTATTATTATTGCATCCTATTTCTACCTTCAAACTGTAAAGGAATTTCTATATAAAAGAAGCATCCTACTACAAGTTCTCATTCGAAAAGGAAAATAAGAGATAAAAAGCTATAAATTGCAGAAGTAAACAAAGTGTGTCATACAAACATAAAAACAATTCACTTCTTCAAGTTTTTTTCCTGCCTTTAATTTACTCTGGGAATTCTGACTTCCTTGAATTGATTTAAGTCAAAGGCATTGATGTTGATTAATTTAGAGAAAATATAAGTAGAAATTTGACTTCATTAAGAAGTCAGAGAGCAGCACTAAATCAGAATGGATTTTTTTAAAAACTTTACTGTAGTTCTAACATGTACAACAGATGATGGAGTTAATGCCTTCAGCTTTACCTCAGATACAAGATTCACAAAGTTCTCTGCATTTCTTTATACCAGTGGTGGGCAAAGTCCAACCACAGGCAACCTATCAGGGCCATTTTGTCACTCTACAAGCCACCAGGGCTGGTTTACACTGATCAGTAAATCTGGAGCCAGTCTGAAGCAGAAAGGGATGGATGGATTTTGAAGGTGGCAACACACACCATCCTCAAACTGTAGCAGTAGCAGATAAGAATACACACAGTCCAGTTGGCTTAAGATCACATTGACCTCTCTGGACTATCACTTTACCATCTGTGTCACTGTCACTGCTCCCACAGTCCAGTACTATCCAAACTTTCCCAAAATTGTAGGGTTGTTTTAAAGTTCAGAAAAAGATCAGGGCATCCCTTGACTTTTCCTAACATGGTCTTAAATCAGAGTAACCTAGTTTATCCCGTAATATTTACCGGAAGTGGGAGAAAATCATGGTAACTGTCAGGAGCAACCACAGGGTGAGGACAGGTTATAACACCTATGTAGCCCTAGGAGTGTGTGTGTGTGTGTAGACACACACACACAGAGGGAGAGAGGGAGACACACTCAATTGCAGAATGCAGAGGCATTTTGCCATTTGAGGGGGGGGGGTCCCCTGGGTCATTTAGACCTAGCAGAGGACTTTTTAAAAGCTAGCATTAAAAAGGCTGCACATTTTCTTTTATACAGAATAGAGATGCATAGACATGCTTGTCCCATTCCTTTATGCAAGAATGAGTAATACTGTTTATTAGGCATTGTCAAATTAATCAGAATAGTTGTTAATCGTAATAAATTCGTTATCATAATAATTCCGAATGGGGTTCTGAGGTGGTTTGGTGCTTCGAATTTAACCTTCCAATTAGAAGCATTGGTGCCCATGCCTCAGAATACCTTTGGATAACCTTTGGATATATGAGAAAGTGTTTTAATTCAACCAATCTCCTGGCTAGCATTGGGGTTTAAGAGCCCCATAGAAACCAAGCCTGGAGCATTTTCTCTCCTGGCTATCCAGGAGAGAAAACCCCCTGCCCTTCCTGGTTGGTTTCCGCACCCCTCCTCCTTCCACGCTCTGGGTGTTCCCCTTGTTTACTTTTAGCCCCATCATAGACTCAACAAATCTGTTTCAAGGTCAGCCTCTCTTTCTAGTCCAATATAAATTGATCTCTCTCTCATTCTTGCTCTTTTGTTTCTCTTAAACACTGGATAGGGTGTTTCTTTGATTTTTGTTCCCCCATCGGTTTGCCAGTTCTTCTGTGCTTGCTGTGTGTGTGTGTGTGTGTGTGTGTGTGTGTGTGTTTGGGGGTTTTGCACCCCTAGGCTGCGTAGGCTCCTCAAAACCACACTGAAGCTCCAGAATATAAGCAAGCAAGCTGGTTATTGATGATTATAAGCAAGTAAAAGCAAAATATAGTTCAGAGTCAGTAAATTAGGTTTAAATCCAAAAGAGCAAAGTACTTAAAGTTCATGAGACTATAAGGAGCCCCCAGATGGCGTAGTGGACTAAATGACTTGAAGGTTGGGTTGCTGACCTGAAAGCTGCCAGGTTCGAATCCCACCTGGGGAGAGTGTGGATGAGCTCCCTCTATCAGCTCCAGCTCCATGCGGGGACATGAGCAAAGATCCTTCTTTCTTGAATAAGAAAAGTTGCCACCTCTGGCTGTGGCCGAGAAAAACAAGGCATTTTAAGGAAAACCCAGGGTCTCACTCTCATGAGAAAATTACTCATTAGAGTGCTTTAAAAACAACCGTTTGCTTCTTCGCAAACATTCTTTTTCCCTCCTCTGGTGAGTTATCCCTGCTTTCCTATCAAACTCATTATCCTCCTCTAAACTAGAATGTCCATCTGACACCTGGTGATCTGGCCTTGACTTCTGGGAGGAATGTGGTTCAAAATGCTTGCTTGCAACCATTCTCTGGTCCCAGAATCCACTGGGACAAACTCTGTCTGCAACTCAGGCCCAAACCCAGAGTCCTCTGGCAAAACTGGTGCAGGGACAATCACTGGCTGAATGTGCCCAATCTCAGGCTGGGCTACAACAGGGGCAGGAGTTGCTGCACAATAGGAAAAGACATTCATTGTATGTATAGATCTTATGTGCACATTAGTGAAATTTCAACATCCTCCATTAAAAAAAAAAGAATGCTGGAAGCAAAACGTCATAATGGCTGTCAATTTTTCAAGAGCTTATTTCAATATGTCAAGACATCTTGTCCCATCAAAAAAGAAATGTTGTGACATTTCTTCTATTACTAACATAAGGTAAGTCTTTCTGTAAAGACAAGCAGAAAACCTAAGTAGGCTATGTTAAGGTCTCTACTAAGCATAGGTGTTCTTGAAATATTCAGAAACATATATCTAATTTCTTTTTAAAAGAAAAGGGTCTTTAGAATGTTATCCACAAGTGACTATCTCCTTTTCTACTTGGTTTACAAAAGCATCAGTTTGTACTGATGTGATAAGGAAGAAGCAACCTGCTCAGGCTTGTTTGATTTTTTAAAAACTGCTTTATTGAGAAGAGGCACTAATTCTGTATCTAAACAAGGCAAATAAAATGCTATCATCTGCTGTTAGCAATCCAGATGACATATGGTCAATTTTGTAGCAGAAGCCCAACTTCCAGCCTTTAATCTGTCATAAGAAGAACCACAGGTTACTTCTGAGCTTCCCATAAACTCTGGAGTGACACCTCCCTGGTTCTTTTTGATATGTGGTCACCTGGATTAAGATGGATAAAAAAAATCTCATTGTACACATGCCAAAATGACTTATCACTGGGTTGCTGGTGAGAGG
The DNA here is from genome assembly GCF_035594765.1 of Anolis carolinensis. Classification (NCBI taxonomy): domain Eukaryota; kingdom Metazoa; phylum Chordata; class Lepidosauria; order Squamata; family Anolidae; genus Anolis; species Anolis carolinensis. Next base: position 56,664,619 of record NC_085842.1, on the reverse strand, counting down.
CAGCTCCATGGCAGGGCCTTGCTGGCGATGTCATGTCTGGTGATCAGATGGCTGGTTGACCTGCTATTCCACACCCCTACTAATTTCACCTACCTGTGTGGACAAACACATCAGATGAAATTATGATGGTACTAATGGACAGATTAATGTGGTAATGGGTAGTCTTTCCTCTATCCCAGTCCCAAATTGTGTAGGTCTTCATAGGTAATGACAAGTTTTATGACTGAAAAGAAACCATGAGGATGATGCCTGGGAAAGTTTGCAATATTTGTGTTAAATGAAAGTCGAGATAGCTCTGGAAGAAATAGAAGACATGATGAAGGAACTCTGATGGTGTTTCTCCATGAAGGGGTTCCCAGAAGGGTAAATCTGTGGAGTTAATGGGATTAGCACCTGTATTGCTGAAGGCAAACATGAATTGTACAAAATATAATTTCAGTAGCAACCAAGAGCTGCAAAGCAGCACTTGAGAGATAATACCCAGGGAGATGTGAATTAATAAACCTTGCTAGTAAAGTTTAATAAACAGTAAATCCTATTTGACAAAATCTGGTGGAGATGTTTTGGAAGGGATGGAATTAGTAAACTCCCTACACAGGGATTTTTCATTTCATTCAATATGTGTTGTCAGGAGCTTGCAAGAGTGTATATTTCTGTTGAATAGAGGGCATATAAAAGATATATGGGCTGCATTGCTTTGTTTTTCTGTAAGAAGCTACATAAGAGCAGAATTTTCCTTCACTTCTGGAGAAGGCAGCAGTGAGAACTACTGTATATAGAAATGCACTGTAGGTAACGCTTGAGAAAATCATGTATACAGTTCAGCCTTATCCCAAATCCAATACACATTTATGAGGCCACTTGGTTCAGTTTCTGAGAGGAATTCAAATATGTCTAACTGTTATCTGCTTGACTCTGTGCTCACTGTTTCTCAGCTCCAGCTTGGTCCCTCCTGAAATTAGTTTTTGAAAAACAGTTGTCAGGTTACATGATATATAAGCAAAGAAGAGTATATCCTGGGATATAGGGACAGTGTGGAAGGGGCCTCAGGTTTGAACTGCACTGCCCTATATCCCAGGATCTGATCCCATATTTTTTTATACTGGATTATCTGGCAGTATAGACTGATATAATCCAGTTTAAAGCAGGTAATCTGGAATCAGATTCTGGGATATAGCAGCAGTGTGGAAATGACCACAGGCTGAATCTATGCCTTAATTCCCAGGATCTGATCCTAGATTATCTTCTTATCCCAGATTATCTGCCAGTGTAGACTCATATAATCCAGTTCAAAGCAGATAATCCGGGATCAGATCCTGGGATATAGGCGCAGTGCGGAAGAGGAATCAGGCTGAATCTACACTGCCCTAATTCCCAGAATCTGATCCCAGATTATCTTCTTATCACAGATTATCTGGCAGTGTAAGGAATCAAATCCTGAGATATAGGAGCAGTATGAAAGGGGGTTCATGTAACTTATGATATTACCTACCCTAACTTCCAAAGAATAAACAATGCCCCTTTCAAATAACCCAGGAATCACCAGGTACCCAAGGTAGTAATAGATATGTTGACTGAGACTGATGGACATTGAAGTGTCTTGTTGTTGTGTGTCTTCAAATCATTTCTGACATGGTGGCCGTAATGTGAGTCCATCACTGTGTTTTCCTGGGAAGATTTTGTCAAAGGGAGTTTGCCATTTCCAGTTCTGAAAGTGAGAAAATGTAACTTGCTGAAATTCACCTTGTAGGTTTATCTAAGTAATTTCTCCTAGTGCCCAAAATACCTAAACCACCTCACTAATCTCTTGAAATGACTCATGCCATCATATTTTCTACTACTCCACAGAAGTTTATCACTACTGGAAGTAAATAAGAGAAACCTCGCTACAGAATGTAAGCAGTGTGACACATTTTTGCAGATTTTCTAATCCTGATACAGATTTATTGTCAGCTATATTGCTATATATCTCTCAACTTCTATGAGAATTTATTTGAACGGATTCCCTTCCTACAACTATTTGTTAGTCAAACATTGATAGTTAAATATGGAGCCAATGGGCCTCGAAAACATTGTGCATGATTTATCATTACTTATTATTACTTTATTATTACTGCTGTTATTATTACTACTGGTAGTCCAAAAAGTAACTTTCCAATCTGTGTGATAACCAGTACTAACAGAAATAACCACATCCTTACTTCATCTACATGAACAACCAATGATAGCACAAAGATAGTTGCTAGTCTCCGATGTATGTGTTTGCAGATCAGGAGCATTACAGGCACTATGATTTAAAGAACCAGATGCTGATAGCAAGATATTGTCATAATGATATTAGGGAAGCAAGGAGCAGTGGATCATGAAGAGAGCCCATAGCAGCCATTCCAAAGCAATCTATAGCAGAGCCAACAACTGACACATCCATTATTTTCAAAGCATTTTTCTGACCCTGAGATTTCTCTCCTATTGTTTGTAGCATTCTTGGCCTTGAGAACTGGATGAAAGAGGTCAGGCCCTGAAACTTTGGACATCATTACATGGGGCTTGTGCTCCATCCTAGGATGCTGCCAGAACAGAGCCAGGATAGAGCCCGCTGGATTCCATCACAGGGCTACTTCCAGAGGGGCTCCATCCTGGCTCTGTCTGAATAGCATTGTAAGACGGAGCCCTGAGAACACACCTGTGTTTTTATTAACTAAGCTGGGGATAATGCGGGGGGGGGGGGGGGGAGGCTGGGCAGCAACAATTCCCCCATGTGATGGAGAAGGGGACAATGTGGGTGATGTGAGGTGCTGAACACTAGTTTCCCCTGCTGCCTGATGGATTCCCCTGCTGTGCCTCAGCTTAAGGACCTCAATGTGATGAGGTCCTTTGGTCCAGGATCTAATATCGGGTGACTCTAGGCTGATACAAAGGGCAGCTCATGAAAGCTCATCATTTTGTCTTTGATTAATACCAAAGTCCATAGCTGACCTGCCTCACAGCTCTGTCCCTTTGAATGAACACCAACGGAGAAAAAAAAGTTAGTAATTCTACTAATCAGCTTACTCTGTGGTTGCCTCCAGTTTCTACCAGGGAAGCACAACTGAAAATAATCAATTTCATGCATGCAAGGAAATGTAAGGTTGAACAGAGTTTCCTCCCAGAAGGAGAAAAATCAGTAGAATTCTATTAAAAGTAAGTCAGAATGTTTTTAACGTACTCATGCAGAATTGGTAGAGGAGGTTATTCATAAGACCCAATTGAAACTTAACTTTGGCAGGAATATGCATGTAATAGAGGGATCATTCCACATAAATTTAACTGTCATTGAAAATGACAAGACTGCCTTCTTTTTTATTATTAAATGGGAGTAGAATGCTCAGGTCATTAATGCTGCTTTTACATCACCAAAACCAGCCACCATAAATACCCTGTTTATTGTGAATGTATTTTGTGCTACCTGATGTACAAGACAACGTACTTGCAAGGCTCAAACAAATATCTGAAAATTAATGCTTATATTCACTGCTATTGATAGCCGCCTTTTAGTTTCATTACTGCCCTTGTGTTTAGCCTTCAGTCTCATATCCAATATAGCACATTATGTACATATATGCAAAAAAGGCATTACAAAATTTAAAATAATCTCAAATCCAAAACACTTCTGGTCACAAGTATTTTGGATAAGGAATACTCAACTTGTGTTTGGAGATGTAGGATAAACAGCTCTGTCCCCTAAGAAGAGGAAATAGCTGGGGAGCTCAGAAGTCTTGATTTGTGTATTATTTTTGTGGCCTCTCAACATTGGCAGCCTGCAGAACTTACATCATTTGAATTATGACCTAGAATTTGCAAAGAAAAAAAACCAACTGAAGTGAATAATTCTAACTCCTCCCTCCCTCCTCCTCCATAAATACCAGTGATTGTGTCTTTTGCCAAGCTGGATCAGAACAGAAAGCAAATGATTCAAAAAATGAAAGCCCCATTAGTCTCTACATGAATTCAAGTCTATATCAGGAGACTTGTGCTAGCAATTTGTGAGTCAAAAAACCTGCACCGAAGCACATAGTTAACAACACATGATGTCTTGTCCTGCAAAAATACTTTTAAAAAATCCAAAGGGCCTGGGGGGTGGGGAAGCTCAATGGACATTGAGCCTGCTTAACATGGAGTGCAGAGTGGCAATCAGACAAGAAAAGATGTAGACAATATGAATGTAATAAATGTTGAAAGGATGCTTGTTTTGGGTGTGGGGGGAGTCTGTCAGAACCCTTAAATACTTCTGGTAGAAGTAAGAATGCCCTTCAATATTTCAGGCACAACCTTTTATCACTAGTGTCGAAGATAAAGATGCATCAGCAAATTTTGAAACAGATTGTATTACATTATGAAATCAGTGTGCAGACAATAGGCATCAAATGTAATTTTGGAAAACCTGAAAGTGCCAGCTACTCCTAGGGGAAGTAGGTGATCATAGGTGGACGACCTTGAAAGTTTGAAGGCTCTGCTGCAGCTACTCATACCACTCAAAATGCATGACAATTTTATTTCAAAACCCAGTTTGCAGGCTTAGATCTGCATGCAACTCCAATAGATGATCAGTAATGAGATTACTCTATTTGTGATGATGACTCTCCCTCAGATAAACACATAGGAAAGCAGCTATTGCTCATACTCTATATAAGCTTATATCTCCAGAATTGACACTGGGGTCCTCCCCCTTTGTTACAGACTCATAGCTGCTAAAGCGCTTGTACCCCACTCCCCGCAAAAAAAAAAAAAAAAAGGTTGAACAGAAGTCAATTACTACTCCTGGAGACTTTCAGGGGTGTTGAGTGAGATTTAAATAAATCCTTCCTAAACTTCCTCAGAACCTCACAAACGACTCCCAGTCCTCAAAGATTGAAATGGAAGCTGCTTGTACTTTTTATTTTCAACTGAAAATGGGGTGGAATGGCCACCACAGGTGTGCAAGGCAAGAATTGACCCCTACCTCAATTGTAATTGCCCACCTGATTTATTCACTTGATGCTGAAGGACATCAAAAAGAGTGAAAGACTGGGACAAGGAACAATGTATATGACAGGTAGAAAGCAGTGATTTATAGCAAACACTGGGTGCTACTTTTGCATTTGGCAAAGATGGATGGGCACAACTGTATAGTGCCAGGGTGCTTGCATCCCTCTGTTTCCTTCAACCTTCAATGAAAGCATTATTGTGTGGAGTCATTTCAGAACAAATCTTGGAATGCTACTTTAGAATGAAATCCTGTTTTTGACCTGTGTCTTTTAATGGTTCTTGCAGAAGAATGTTTCCAGTACTTTCATCTACATTGACCCACACATCCACTTAAACTACTATCTATCGCAGGGACACACATACAAAGCCATTTAGAATAAGGGATGATAATGTGCTGAAAGAGCCCTTCAAAGAGAGGACTGATCGCTTTATTCTTTGCTTTGTTTCAGTACAGTACATCACATAGATGGATGCCCTCCTTCTCAGAGTTTATATGACACTGTTCCTTAAAGTAAAAAGGCACCCAGCATGGATGAGCATTTCCCTTCTGCTTCAGACCACATTCAGATATTGGAAGAGTTGCTAGGTCATGAGCTTGCAAGGTCTCAAGATTTTAGGCCTAAAACATGAAAGCTAGGAATTTGGAAAGCCCTTTGTTGATGTCAATGCATACATGCCCTTAACATTGAATGTGGGTGATACACTATGAAACTCCAATTCCACAATTATTTTACGAGCCCATCTCCTCTATGATTATATATGAAGAAAACCAGTATTGACCAGTCTATGTTGATGTGTAGAAAAGAGGGCCATGATTATATTGATTAAAATATGTTGGTCATATTGTTTGTTATTAAGTATTTGAAATGCAAGTTGTGGGAAATAGGAAGTTGAGCACTCTGCAGTGGTTGCCACCTTATCATTTGAATGGTGAATCTTTCACACTACACAATTTTAGTGCTACAATTCCACTTTCACTGCTATAGTATCATCCGATGGCATCCTGACATTTGGACTTGAGGGAGAGTCATTTAAAATCCCCAGCCAGAGAGCTCTAGTGTCTCACCAAAAATTAATATTCCATAGGATGCCCTTTAAAAAGGTCACCAATATGGGTGGAAATGGGTGTTACAATGCAAAATCTTTGGTTTTACATGAAAGATCAAGAACTCTTTAACTCCACAATGGACATCCATCCTTCTCCATTTTTCCTTACACTAATAACTTTTAGCCATGCACAGAATAAAAAGGTTGAGATATAAATGAACAGGTTAGATAAAGCTATGTCTAGATCACACACATACATATATACAAACAAACATATATACACACATAAATGCTTCGCATAAATACAGTTGGTTAATACTGTTCATTCAAATATAGGTTCTTTCTTTAAGAAGTTAACTATTTAGCTTAGATGAAGAAAGATGTAATACGGGTTCTGTTTCCATTTCCAAAAAACCGAACACTACTCCAAGGACTATGGAAGGGGTGACATGGGTTTTCCTGAAAACAGCTCAGACTGTTCCACTAACACAAGCAAGAGACTAAGCATAGCATTTTCTTCCATGAAAGTTTTTCAGAAACCTGCAAGAATATCCTCATGGACCTATTCCAGTGGTTCTCAACCTGTGGGTCCCCAGATGTTTTGGCCTTCAACTCCCAGAAATCCTAAAAGCTGGTAAAATGGCTGGGATTTCAGGGAGTTGTAGGCCAAAATACCTAAATAATATCTAAAATCTATAATAAACTACTAGAACAGTCCACAGAAACAGAAGAAATAAAACAGTGTATGATTAAATGGGCCAAAAACATTGGACGATCGATTAAAATATCAGAATGGCAAAAGATTTGGACTAAAAAAACTGAAATATACTTATGCTTCAGATTTAAAAGAAAATTGGTTGAAAATGTTCCATCGGTGGTATATAAGCCCAAATTTAGGTAAAATGTATAAAAATTCAAACAATAAATGTTGGAAATGTAAAATTCATGAGGGATCACATTACCACACATGGTGGACATGTGATAAAACTCAAAAATTTTGGAAAACAATTCACGAAGAAGCACAAAAAAATCTTGAGTAAAGAATTCCTTATAAAACTAGATTATTACCTTTTAGGAATAACGGATGCAGAAAGAGACTTTGATTTAAATAATGATATTTTATTAACATATATCACCACTGCCGCAAGAATGACATTTGCCAAAAAATTGAAACTAGAAAAAGTTCCAACGAAAGAACTCTGGCTGGATAAATTAGAAGAAATACACGACATGGATAAATTGACTTCCCTCCTAAAATAGAGGAAAACCAATTAGAATTACGAATTGGGGTGAATTTCAGAAATCTTGCATGAATAGTTAAAGATAACAGAGAGAAATCTAAGATTTGTATTAAGTGGATTAAAAAGGACCAGAAGATAAACAACAGAATGGTGTATGCAAACTTATCACACCGGAAGAAGAATGGAAGACCATATTACCCATTACCCTTTACCCTATTCCCCTTACCCCTCCCCCTCCAACCCTATTTGTTAGCCCCTTCCCCTTTTTTCCTTCACTTTCCTTCCCGTTTATCCAGATATTACCCCAATTCCCCCTCATTTTTAATGTAACACTTCTGAAACCCCTAATAAAAATATTTTTTAAGAAGTATTCTACTTTTTAATATTGCGATCTTATCATTATCCTGCTTTTTCCTAAAACTGGGATTTAAAACATGTCACAGTTTGTTTTAAAAAAAATAAAAATAAAATGAAAAACATGCAAAAACTAAATATTAAAACAAAATGAAACTGATTATAATATTAAACAATCCGGTACTGTTCCAAAACTGAATAAAATAATAAAATGCATTTTTAAAATATAGAAAACTCTTTAAAATGATGAAACTGGTCTTTTATATGGGCAATTGGTATGTAAACCAGACAGGAGGTGCCACATTCTCTCTATTAATCTAGTTCATTTACAAAAAGAATAATATCCTGCTCTTCTAGTATTGCATACTTCTTTGGGTAGCCAAGAGCACTTAAAACTAATCATGCAATGCAATAAGTTTCCAAGATCACAATAATATAATCAGCACAGACAGGTGCTGCTGATAAAATATTAAATGAGTCATAAAAAAATTCCTACTTAAACAAGAAGTTCTTTGCCAGATTAATAATTCCATCAAAGGTTATGCCAATCCAGCCTCCTGGGCAAAGAATGCCATTAAAGAAAATCTATTTTCTGGTCTTCATCAATAGTTGTTCTTGGGTGCATCTACACTGCATAATTAAAGTAGGTTTAACTACCATGGGCTCAATGCTATGGAAATCATCGGATTTGTAGTTTGGTAAGGCATTTGGACTCTTTGCCAGAGAAGGCCACAGGCCTCGTAAAAGTACAATTTCCAGAATCCCATAGCATTGAATCAGGGTGCTTAAAGTAGTGCCAAACTCCATTAATTCTATAGTACATACACACCCCTGATAACTATGATAATAGGGATAATAATAATAACTTTATTCTTATATCCCACCCCATTTCCTCAGGGGGACTTGGGGCGGCTTATATGGGGACCAAGCCCAGTAACAACAATAAAATATAACAGCATAAAATACATTGCAATTGCAGTAATTTAACACATAAAAACATAAAACATCATAAAATAAATAGCTGAACGATCGATAGTAGCTGGGTGCAATGGGCATGTTCACTGCTGAAAGCAGGGCATAATAGGATGTGTGCAATATACTGCCAGGCCATTGGTACAAGGGGGTGGTAATAATTTGCAGAGACCAGGTATTAAGGTAGGAGTATAAAGGATACAGTTGAGACAGAAAGAAGCACTGACGTCACCTCAGATTTCACTGTACAGGTAGGCTAACCTTCAAACCTTAGGGCCTTGAGAACTATAAAGGGCATCACTAACATTTTCAATTGTATTTTTCCTAAGACATCAGTATGAAATTCATTAGGTCACCATAAGTCAACAGGTGATTTTAAGGGTATATATATATATATATATATATATATATAATAATTATATACTACCTGTTGCACCCCTAGGCTGGAATACACCTCTGTACTTAACACACAATCCAGTCCAGGGTAAAATAGCAAAACAGTTTATTGAAGAATATATCTATAAAAAGTAATTCCGCGAAATAGTATAAAAATCAATGTCCAAAAAATAGGAACAATCCTCAGAGTTCAAAGTACATGATATTTATTTATTTATTATTTATTTACAGTATTTATATTCCGCCCTTCTCACCCCGAAGGGGACTCAGGGCGGATTACAATGAACACATATATGGCAAACATTCAATGCCAACAGACAAACAACAATATGCATCAAAACCCATGAATACAAAAGCAGGATACATCCAAAAAACATGCAATACAGGAAAAGTACTTATAAACATGAAACATGAACACAAGGAAACCTGGAAATCTCTTGGATGATTTGAGTTGGCAAAATTCTATGCTCTAACACCAACATTGCCTAGACTGATTGAATGAATCTAATGGTGTCTCTAATATAGAGAAAAAACTGTGCCGCTTCCCTTCAAAAGCCGATAAGGGCTTCTTGGCTAATAAACCACTTGACCTTTGTACTTTCTCATGAGAAGCTCTATGTTGACGAAACATCAATCTCCTATCAACTGCTGCTCGTTAGCTTGGCCACCTGGACTTGCATTTTCCTCCTCTGAGCTCAATTCTGTCTCTGACCTTGCATCTCTAGGGAACTGCCTTTTTGGAATGTGGCCTCCCTCAGACAGAGAGCTCTCATTCTCAGGGGTTAAAATCCCCTGATTCTCCTCCCGCTGGTTTTCAGGTCCAGAATCCCAAATGTTGTCATCAGGCTGCCTAACAGACCCAGGCTCAGAATCCTCAGTGAGATCAGGTACAGGCACATTCAAAGGCTGGACTATAACACCGGCTTTCACAATCCTGTGGGGACTCAAAGTGATTTCCAACATATGAATGGCAAAATTAAATGCCGAACATACATGTGAAAAATCAAAACCAAAAAAAATTATCAATAACATATAACTATACATTAAAACTATTAAAACCATATTAAACCATAATACTTAGGCAACATTTAGACATTAAGACAAAGAATTGGGAAGTCTGACTTGGCCATGGTGGTCCATGCTCTGGTTACATCCCACTTGGATTACTGCAACGTGCTCTATGTGAGGCTGCCTTTGAAAATGGCCTGGAAGCTTCAATTAGTACAAAGGGTGGCAGCCAGGCTTATAAATGGAGCGCTGTACAGGGAGCATACCACTCCTCTGTTGAGTCAGCTCCACTGGCTGCCAATCTGCTACCGAGCCCAATTCAAGGTGCTGGTCTTGGCCTACAAAGCCCTAAATGGTTCTGGTCCAACTTATCTGTCTGAACGTATCTCCTCCTATGAGCCTATGAGAACTTTGTGATGTCTCATGGGCCTTGTAGTCCCGCTCCTAGTGTCATTGTGGCAGATGAGGATGAAAACATGGGGTTTTCTCCGGATCAATAACAATAACCAATGCCACTTTGGAACAATATCTTCACTGTTATGTCAACTACCAACAGGACAATTGGGCCTCCCTGCTACCGCTTTCGGAGTTTGCATTCAACAATGGTGTCCAGAATTCAACCAAAGAAGCCCGTTCTTTGCAAACTACGGTTTTCATCCCCGCAGCGGAGAATTGGGTACAGGAACTCACAGCAGTACAAGAACTTTTACATCAGCAACTTGATCAAGCCAAGGAGGACTACAAATGCCACACTGACAGCCATCGCCAGCCTGGCCCCGAGATCAAGGTAGGAGATCGGGTTTGGTTGTTCACTCGTTTTTTGCCCTCCCACCGCCCTTGCTGGAAGTTAGATGCCCGCTTCATTGGTCCCTACCCAGTGGTGGCACAACTCAACCCCGTGACTTTCAAACTCCAACTTCCTCGTTCCATGCACATTCATCCGGTGTTCCACCGTTCCCTCCTCCTTCCGGCGGATGGTGTGCGCCCAGATGTGCACCAACCACCCCCTGCCCCTGTTTTGGTGGATGGAGAAGAAGAATTTGAGGTCCAGGACATTTTGGATTCTCGCTTTCATCGCCGCCGCCTCCAGTATCTGATTGATTGGGTAGGTTTTGGACCGGAAGAACGTTCCTGGGAGGACGCTTCCACTGTCCATGCCCCCGACTTAGTTCGCCGCTTTCACCGGACCTACCCTTCCAAGCCGCGGCCCCGTGGATCTCGGGGGGCGGGCCTGAATGAGGGGGGCCTTGGGAGAGGGGATAGTGTGATGTCTCATGGGCCTTGTAGTCCCGCTCCTAGTGTCATTGTGGCAGATGAGGATGAAAACATGGGGTTTTCTCCAGATCAACAACAGCCGGAATCTTTCCAGATGCCTGATGTTGATGTTCTCGCCCCAGAGCCAATTAAGACAGACCTTGAACAGCTTTCACCTCCCTTCCCTAGGAGACAGTCCTTTGCTGCAGACAGGGGAGTGAAAGAGCGGGTTCGCAGGAGCTTGAGAATTGCAGCAAACAAGACACTGATTAGCCATGTTTCCCCTGGGAAAATCCAGGGAGTCTCACATCTGAAGAAAGCTGGGTTTTGTTTCCCGTTCTCTAGGGAAAGAGAACGCTGGACACCTGCTTGGCGGGAAAACGAGACCCAGATATAGGTGCCTGGCACAGTTGGTCCGGTGCGGAGTCAACAGAGCAGCTTCAGGAGTGTGATCGCCTTCTAGCCTTGTGTGGACTTCGCAAAGTCCGCAAATCCAGTTTCCTTGCCTTGCTCATTCAAGTATTCAAGAATTGCCTCGCTTTGTTTCTAGCCACGGACCTTGCTTCAAGAATCAAGTCTTGCCCTCGTACCTTGTTGTGGATTTTTACCTTGGACCCTGAAAGACCCTGGACGTTTCCCCTCACTATTGCTTGGCAATAGTGTGTGTTTCGGTTTGGATTTAACTTTGAACTCTAATATCATTTATTGGACAAAACATTTCTGGACTATATTTGACCTCATTTGATAGGTCTGTTTCTGGACTATATTTTCTACTTGTTTTTATTACTTTTATATATTCCCTTAATAAAGATATTAGATAGATATTGGCCTCCGTGTTTGGTTCTTGGTGCTCTGTAGCCTTGGGTGTGACAAACTTTAAGATTGTCTGGGGAGGCCCTGCTCTCGATCCCACCTGCCTCACAAGCGCAGCTGGTGGAGACGTAAGACAGGGCCTTCTCAGGGGTGGCCCCTCGGCTGTGGAATTCCCTTCCTAGCGACATCCGGCTGGCTCCATCCCTTCTGGGTTTCAGAAATAAATTGAAGACCTGTTTATGTGTGCAAGTGGTTAAAGAATAAGCTCTGTTGGCTTTGACTCGGTCTGGATCAAGGTTTATGTACAAGGTTTTGCAGATGAATGGTTTGAGCACTTTGTATTGTTTTAAATTTGTATATTGTATATTGTTATTCGTTTAACTGTTTTTAACTGTTTTATGTTTTATTCTATTGCATTGTTGTTTATTGGCATTGAATTTTGCCAGATTTGTAAGCCACCTTGAGTCCCCTTGGGTGAGAAAGGCGAGATAGAAATGATGGAAATAAAATCAATAAATAAGAATTAAAACATGTTAGTATAAACATTAAATCACATAATCCAGAATCATTATCCAAAGCCATTCCAACTGTCAATGGCATATATTCCTTATTCATTTCTTGCACTGCTCACTAACCACAGCCTTGGTACCACAGCTATGTCTTTGCTTTCTTTCTGAAGGCCAAGAGGGAGAGCTCTGATCTAATTTCACTGGGGAGGGAATTCCAAAGCCAAGGGGCCACCACTGAGAAGGCCCTGTCTCTCATCCCCACCAACCACAATGTAAGGATATGCACAAGTTCATTAGAGCATCTAACTTTTTTCTGCAGATGTTCCTAGATTCTGCTATTTTCAGTTAAAGAAAGATCAACCTTAAAAAGGGGGGAGATGGAACATCTTTAGATCAATTTTTTGTCTTATTCTATACAATTTTATATCATGTCCCATATCAAAAGATCTCATTAAATGTAATTCTTTAAAAAATAAACTTAATGTTAAAAGACTAAAATATATTTAATCATTTATCATATAAAACCAGACAATTTAAAACTAGTTAAAACATTGAAAAATAATGTCAACCATAGCACATGTGCAAAAAGGATAAAATCTGTTTTAAAAGTATAATGTTTTGACTTAACTATATAGGGACAGCTGTGGGGGAATGTATTCCATAGCAAGGATTGCATAACAAAGAATGCCCTACTACAACACTGTTCAGGAGTAGATATACTTGGATACAAGAACAGGGGAATTTATTCAAAAAAATCATCATGAAAAGGAAGACATATGGTTCTACAGATTCTTAAATCTGACATCTCAAAATGCAAGCAATGTTAAGTCATTTCTCTTCCATCTACTGATGTGACATTCTGATTAGAAAACAGACATGTAGACAGTATAACGATAGCGTAAATCCTTTTATAGCAGGTCAAAAATAACAAAACCTATGTGCTCATCTGATAATATAATATGCATGTATTATCATTTACTAAAAGATTAATAACCACCTCTGTATCTATCTTTAACACAGTCCCATTAAGATAATACAGCAAGAACACCTTCAGATTCATAAATAATGAACAGACCGTTAATTTCCTCAATTAATAAAATAATAATAGTTCTCTGAAATACCTGAATCACTGTCAAAACCAACATGTATAGGACATCTTCCACAATCATTCACTTGTGCCCTCTATCACTAAAACCTTCTTTCTACGTTATTGCTATTTATCTTTTGTACTTGGTATCATCAACTGCCTTAACATAGCTTAATGTGTTTTGTTATGCATGATATACAATCTGAGACTGGATGGAAGGATATTTATTACATTAGAGAGCAAAGATTAATAATAGGAATCTGGAATATTAATTGTGTTTACTATGCAGCAAAGGCAAATTCTCCCATAAATTTGTAACCCAAAAGATGTTGAGAATGTTATAAAACATAGGTCCTAAATTTATGTTCTGCTTTAGATAGATGTCATATTTTTTTACCATTTTACTTCTCTGAGATAGGCAAAATAAAATATTATGTGAAGGTGGGGGGATCTAGCACAAAAGGTAATGCCAGACAGTTTTAATTATGAATGTTAAACTTGCATCTTAAGTTTAATCTTTGTTTTGTTTATTTTAATATGTATTTTGTGGACATATATTTTAATATGTGTATTTTAAAGAATGTTTTTAGATAAATGTGTGTTTTAGAAATGTTGTAACCAGCCTCGAGCTGTGAGGAGAGGTGGACAAGAAATTAAAAATTATTGTTATTATTATTATAAGTATGACACAGCAAACAAGATAGATATGCTGGATTTCGTTTCACAAAATCACAAGTCGAACACTTCCCATGTGTCTAGGACTGTGTGATGTATTTTTGGATGATGCAAGCAGATCCCAGTAGGGTGGCCTTTTGCAGTTGGCAGATCGTAATTTTGTCGATGTCTATTGTTTCCAAATTCCGGCTGAGATCTTTTGGCATGGCACCCAGTGTGCCCATCACCACCGGGACCACCTGTACTGGTTTCTGCCAGAATCTTTGAAGTTCAATCTTGAGGTCCTGAAAGCGGCTGAGTTTTTCCAGTTGTTTTTCGTCAATGCTTTTCTGTCACTTGGGATGGCAACATCAATGATCCAAACCTATTATTATTATTATTATTATTATTATTATTATTATTATTATTATTATTATTGCAAGCAAATATGGGATGGGATGCAAAAGAATAGAAATTGAAAATACATTTAACAATATTTAACAGCAACACTAAAATATGTATGCTCCAATTCTCATGAACTTGAACAATCACTTAAATTCCCCAGATGTCCTTTCAATTTACAGAATGAACATGGAGGTAGACTCACAAGGTTAGTGATTATACAGCATTGTGACCTGTACTGCCTTGTCCCCAAATTTCATCCACTTGCCAGATTGAAAAAAAGAAGAGAGCAAGAATGTACTGGTCACTAAAACTTAGGGTACATTTGCACTGCAGAACTAATGCAGTTTGAAATCACTTTAACTGTCATGGCTAAATACGATGGAATACTTGGATTGGCAGTTTAGTTATTCACCAGCACTCTTGGACAAAGAAGGCTACAGATCTTGCAAAACTACCACTACCATGATTCGATAGCATTGAGCCAGGACGGTTAAAGTGGTGTCAAACTGCATTAATTCTATGATGAAAATATATTCTAATGTGTTTATTTTAACATGAGTCTTCATGGATTTCAGGCCATTCATTGAGATGTAGGCAGTCTTCAGGAAACAGGAATTTAGGCATACTATAATTATGGGGATGGTGATCGGAATGTAACAGGATAAATAAAAATGCAACTTGTGACAATGGCTACAGACTTTTGGAGTGCTGAGTAGCATTATAGTTCATATATTAGTTCATATATTTCAGTTTTAAGTTGTATTTTATTTGGTTTTACTCTAAGTCATTTAGTCTGTTTTGTAAAGAGAAAAAGCGGGATACAAATAAACATAATAATAATAATAATAATAATAATAATAATGACAAAATCAAGCAATACCTGATCAGAAAGAACTGACTGAACACCAGAAAAATTAGAGAAGCTTCGAAAATTGTGAAAGAACAAATGACAGCAACAGCCAGAAAAATTGATAGATATGAAGCCAGAATCATCCAGTACAGACAAAATCAACTGTTTCAATCAGACCAAAGACAGTTCTACCAGAGTCTGAACCAAACAACAGACACAGTAATCATAAAACCTGAGAAAACTGCAACAACTAAGTTTTGGAAAGAACTTTGGGGAAATAATAAGAACCACAACAAAAACGCTGGGTGGATAAAGGAGTTTGAAGGAAAATTCTCACAGAACAAAATGGAACAGATGGAAATAACAACTGAAGTGGTCAGCTGACAAAGACGACATGGACCGATTTATGGCTAAAGCAAGAGGTTTTCCTGGACAAATGCATCTAACCATATGTTTTCAATTTTTATATTGTATTTAATAGTTTTTAATTGATTTTATTTACTGTTGTGATTTTTTAACTATGTGTAGGCATTGAATTGTTGCCATTTGTTCACCGAAAGAGTGAAGAAAGTCAAGAACTGGACATCACCTGGCAATGATCGACTGCACAGATTTTGGCTTAAATATCTGAGTAGCCTGACTAAAAAATGGACGAACAATGCAATGAGGTGCTGCAAACTGGAAACATCAGCAAATGGATAACAACTGGGAAGACATATATGATACAGAAAGATCCAGCAAAAGGGACCATGAAACTACAGGCCAATAACATGTCTGCCTACAGCGTTTAAACTGCTGACAGGCACAATAGCTGATCAAATCCAGGATTACTTGGACGAAAATAACATCTTGCCAGTAGAACAAAAAGGCAATAAAAGAAGAAGTAGGGGCACAAAAGATCAGCTTCTGATTGACAAAATGATACTGGAGAATTACAAAAGCCACAAAACACAAAAGCCACAAAATAACTTGGATTGATTACAAAAAAGCATTTGACTCATTGCCACATTGTTGGATCATAAAATGTCTAGATGTCATCGGGGTTTGTGAAAATATTAGAAAGTTCACTGAAAATGCAATGAAACAATGGAAAACTGAGTTGTTTGTGGGCAACGAAAGCTATGGAACTGTTAACATCAGGAGAGGAAATTTCCAGGGCGACTCACTGTCACCACTGCTGTTCATCATTGCAATGGTCCCTCTGTCAGTAATTCTACAGAAAACAAACCTGGGTTACCAAACAGCAAGAAATTCACCAAAAATTTCCCACTTGCTGTACATAGATGATCTAAAGCTTTACAAAAATCAGCACCCTGTTTTCTCTCTGTGTTTTTTACATCAGGAGAAAAGTGGGATAAAAATAAATAAAAATAAGTAAATACCAGAAATTTCAGAGCACTAGTCTATTTGGACTGAATGACACCTTTCAATTATCCTACCAACTAAAATCTGCATGAATTCTTATTTTTCCCTCATGGTTTCTAATATTTTATTTCAAGTACCATTTTACTGCTGAATCATTAGGTTTCACGAGGTGTTTCCTCAATTTGCCACACTCTCCTTTCAGGTGGCAGATAATGCTTTCTTTTTAAAGAAATAAGTGTAAGCACTGGGAAGGGAGGTATCTAGTGTTATAAAAGCAGAAATGTTTTACTTGGAGAAGAAAATCCATATAGCAAATAGCTGTACAGACAGACTTGTTGGGCAGAGAGTACTTCTTGAGTAGATTAATTCTTCTAGGTATGTATTTCATGATCAATTTGATTTTTTCTAAAAGTCATGATTATAAGCAGATATTCCTATTGTATACATTTGCTTTTAGATTCAGAAGAATACACTGTAATGATAATCTAGGACCTTATATAGAAAATGTTTAATAGATAGGCAATTGTGTTTCTTCCAGTGCAAATATTATCACTTCTTAAACACAATATGTAGGAATTGCCAGGGAACCTGAAAATACTATGGCATGCTGTGTTTTATTGTGATGTGCACACTCTGGTTCTGCCTCATTTAGCACCACGCCAGTTGTATGGCGTGGAAAAGGCTTCAAACTGGAAAAAAATGTATCACTCCTTTTCCGTATACAGGTTGAGTATACCTCATCCAAAATTCCAATATTCAAAATATTCCAAAATTGTCCACATGAAAGGCTCATATAGTGATACATTTGCTTGCTGATGGTTCAGTAAACACAAACTTGGTTTCATGCACAAAATTATTTGAAATATTATCTAAAACTACCACCAGTTTATTTGTATACGGTGTGTAAGGAACATACATGGGTTTTGTGTTTAGACTCGAGTCCCATCTCTAGGATATCTCGTTGTGTAAGTATATGCAAATAGAGGTATTTTTTAAAAGCAATGCAATACCTGTATTTGAACCTAAGGTTATTGCACAACAAGCAGGTTTCAGACCAGGGAAAAACTGTACAGGTCAAATTCTTCATCTGACTGAGCATATCGAGGAAGGCTATGGGAAAGGCTGCATTACAGGAACAGTTTTTGTGGACCTTATGGCAGTCTATGACATGGTGAAACATAGAAAAATGCTGCATAAATTCTACCATATTACCCGTTACTTGGTAAGGCCAAGAGCTCGAACACTGTTTCCATCCTAAATATCTTGGTGTCACCTTAGACCGAACACTAACATATAGGAAACACTGCGTGAACATCAAGCAGAAAGTAGCTGCATACAATAACATCCTACAGAAACTTACTGGCGGTGCATGGAGTGCAGACCCACAATTAATAAGAACATCAGCCCTGGCCTTGTCTTTCTCAACTGCTGAGTACGCCTGTCCTGTTTGGCACAAGTCTGTCCATGTGAAGCAGGTGAACATAGCACTGAATGAAACATGTAGAATAATCACAGGATGCCTTAAACCTACACCTGTTGATAAACTCTAGAAGTTAGCTGGCATTGTCCCCCCTCCCGATGTGCGACAGGAAGTTGCTGCTAATTGTGAGAGAAATAAGGTCGAACATTGTGAAAACCATCCACTGCATGACTATCAGCCCCCTCCCAGTAGACTCAAATCAAGGAAAAGCTTCATGAGAACCACCATTCCTCTTGATGTTCCCCCAGCAACAGCAAGAGTATCCCTCTGGGCAGCTAAACCAGGCAATTCCAATTGGATGCCCCCCCCCCCATGAGGGTCTGCCTCCAGGGGCAAAACAAGAATGGGCAACTTGGAAGTCCCTAAACTGACTCAGAAGCGGAGTGGGCAGATCAAAAGACAAGATGGCACTACCTGAAGGAATCCTCCACCTTGTGTGACTGTGGAGCTGAACAAACAATTCCTCATATATATGCTTGTCCACAATGCCCTGCCTCATGCACAGAGGAGGAGTTATTTAAAGCTATGGACAATGTGATTGTTGTTGCCCACTTTTGGTCCAAAACTATTAGCTGTTTGTGATTCCTTTATTTTATCACTTTTAAACTTATTTATAATGCAATGCTTTTGACACGAAATAAAATAAATAGAGGTATTCTAAAATCTTGAAAAACTTCTGAAATTGACAACACACCTGGTCCCAAGCATTTCTGATAATAATTATTCTGTATCTGAAATAAATGTGGGGATTTCCAGCTTCTTGCATAGTTCTATAGTTCTTTTTCTGCAACGAGTCTTGATTATTCAACAGCTATTGGTTTAACCAGACACTGTATATTTATACATGCAACCTAGATCAAGGAAGGTTCAAGGACATCCATTATCACTAATCAGTTATCCTGATTTTTTTAAACAAAAAACGTTAAGGTTGTTGCTAGATTTGACATTTTAACTTGAGGCAGAAGTGTCATAAAACAATGTTTCAAGAAACCCATATGCCTGTATAACTTTCCAATCAAATTCCTATCTCTCAGTCTTCAAACCACTGTTATGTCCTATGTATCATCTGGGGTTTTTTTCTAGCTTGGGTAGAGGTATATCTAGAGGGGGAATCATGTAGGCTTGAAGAATATATGAGGAGAAAAACAAACACCACAGATGTAACACACACACTGTGGAAGAGACATAATGAAAATGTAAGCCCTGTTCCTGAGTTTGCTTCTTTTTCTTTTCTTTCCTGTATCTGAAGCCTTGTTCATACCATTGAATTTCTTTTGTTCATCATTTACAGATATTTCTGTTGAGTGCTGAAAATTCACAGTTATCTCTGAGACAGAACAACCTTGCTGAGCCTTTTAGATGATAATTTCCAGAACCAGGTTATTTCTTCAAATCATTGAATTACAATGGATTTTTTTTAAAAGCATGATTTATGACATGCCTTTTCTCTTATGTGAATGAATAATTGCTGAAATACAAATATGAAATCTACCAGTCCCAGGTGCAGAGGCATGATTCCAAGGCAGGTCACACAAGCTTCACATAAAGTCAAGAAGCAATTGAAGAATCCTTGAAACCTGTGTCCAGAAAACAGAGAATAAAGGACCTCTCCACACAGGGCAAAAATGTACCGTTTTGCTGCTTTATTTCATGGCTTGGATGGGGCCTGTCATGTGCTGTCACATGACGCATGACAGGCCCCACCCACTTTCCTCCCAAAGTGGAGGTGAAGCGCCAAAAGGTGCTTAGTCCTCCACCAAGGGAAGTAAAGTGTTGTTAGGGTTGCTAATGTCCGTCACTGGTTTTGTTGGTAACACATAGTCTAAGTGCTGACTGAAGACGTGCATCATTTTTTCTTTTCTGAATTTCCCATCAGTGAATTCTTTTTTCCCCTTAATAGTTGTTTATTCCAGATTCAAAAGTTTTTGTTTTTACAATCATATTGCAGAAATTACATTTTTAATCGAGATCAAAACACATCATTGGTATGCTTTCTTCCTGTCCCTCCCTCTCCCAAAATCTACACATATATGTATACATAAAACACATACACTTCAGAACAGTGCCTATAATAATTGTTCCCCATTACACTATTTTCCCCCTTCCACCCTTCCCGTTGCAGTGACTTTGGGTAGAAAACATTCATATACAACCTTTCCCTTCCTAACCAGTAAAGTCCTTTGGGTTGAAAACATTCATATACAACCTTTCCCTTCCTAACCAGTAAAGTATTCACCCATTCTTCCCTCTAGCACCAAAATCATCATCCAAAAATTACTGGAGCCTATTCTAAAATGTTTTACCTTCCCACAAAGTTCAAAGATAGTTCCCATCAGTGAATTCTATTGAATACGTGAGTGCTGGGAAGTATGAGACATAGTGCTGAATCTCTGAAGCAAAGTAATCAAATTGGTAGGTCAAAATCTAAACTACAGTATGTTCCATGTTCTCTCTATCACACACACACACACACACATCACAGGGTCTCACAGAGAAAATGAAATGGTGTAGTCTTCTTTGCTTACTTGTCAAACACAACTTTTACTTGTGTACAGAGGCGGTTCAACCACCAGGCCAACTGGGCAGTTGCCTGTGGCGCCATTTTGTTGGGGGCACCATCGAGGCAACTACAGTCTCCTGCGGCCTGCCTCCGCAAGGTATTGAACTGCTTTTTCTGTTGATTTGTTGTAAAACATGATGTTTTAGTGCTTAATTTGTAAAATCTTAATGTAATTTGATGTTTAATAGGCCTTTCCTTAATCCCTCCTTATTATCAAACATTTTCGCTTATCTAACACTTTTATTTTTCACTGATTAGTTTGAGGGGGGGGGGCACCAAAATTCTATTCGCCTACACTTGAAAAATACCTAGGGTCGGCTCTGCTAGGGTCGGCCCTGACATTAAGTCCAGTCATGTCTGACTCTGGGGGTTGGTGCTCATCTCCATTTCTAAGCCAAAGAGCAGGTGTTGTCCGTAGACACCTCCAAGGTCATGTGGCTGGCATGACTGTATGGAGCGCCGTTACCTTCCCACCGGAGCGGTATTATTTTATTTATTTATTTACAGTATTTATATTCTGCCCTTCTCACCCCGAAGGGGACTCAGGGCGGATCACATTATACACACATAGGGCAAACATTCAATGCCCATAAACACATCAAACAGAGACTGAGACAGACAGACGCAGAGGCAATTTAACCTCCTGAGGGGATGTTCAATTCTGGCCACAGGGGGGAGCAGCTGCTTCATCATCCACTCTGACGGCACTTCCTCATTCCAGGTCATAAATTAGTTAAACTTGCCTCCCCACTTTTTTTTATAAGTAGTACCTTATTTCCTACTTGATAGATGCAACTATCTTTCGGGTTTCTAGGTCAGCAATGAGCAGGGGCTATTTTTTATTTTTAATTGATGGGTGCTCACCCTGCCACGGGCTGGCCTCGAACTCATGACCTCATGGTCAGAGTGATTTATTGCAGCTGCTCAACAGCCTGCGCCACAGCCCGACCCAGTACCTATTGATCTACTCACATTGGCATGTTTTCGAACTGCTAGGTTGGCAGAAGCTGGAGCTAACAGCGGGCTCTCACTCTGCTCCCAGGATTTGAACCTGGGACCTTTCGGTCTGCAAGTTCAGCAGCTTCAGTGCTTTAACACACTTCGCCACCGGGGCTCCTAGTCAAAATATAGTTTAATAGTTTAATAGAAAAAGAGGTGGAAGAGACAAATGTAGATTCTCATGAAGTTGAAACAGAGAATGCAGTCAAAACAAACAAGCAAACAAACAAACAAATAAACAAACAGGACGTTACCATAAATTTATGCTATGCCTAAATTCATATAAAGCAACATGCAAATTCACAGTGAGGATAAGGTTAACTCTAACACAGTTCTGATATTATAAAATAAGGAAAATATAGTTGCTTGTATGTCCTCCCCCCCCCCCCATACCATGCATTATTAAATGCTTTTGAGTCATTTGAGAACCACTCATTCAAATCATTAAGAAGAAAAACAGCTTTTAGTTATGCATTATAGTCAGGAAATAATTGTTCAGTACACCCCAACTGCAGGAGGTTCAAAATTTTGGCAATATGGTGTTGTAAGTGGGCAGTAATCCAAGACCAAGAGATTCAAGTGCTGTTCCTGGACACCTCACAAGGGCTTTTGAAGGGCAGTATTTGGCAGAAGTTCCAGGTACATGTGAGCACTCAGGTAGAACTGACTGTGTGATACTAATTGGATAGTTGCACCTTTGGGATGACTTTAAATACATTCTTTTTCTTTTTCACTTTGATTCCATAGCCAAAGTTGAATAGCATTACAATCTTTCTAACATAGCTCGCTTCTTAAACTGAGCCAAATGAGCAGTCGCTTTTATACAGCATCATTAGATGTGACCCAAGACATTTAACTTTCACTTGAATCCTCCTATCCCTGCAGTAAAAATACCACAGTAATAATATTAAACAATGAACAGTTTGCTTTCTTTTCATAACATCTCAAATCAACTGATGAATTGTAGGGACGGCTCTTAGCCTTGTTCATTTTCTGAGGATTTTTATTCCCAGTCTCAAGCAGAAATGAGGGACGTTCAGAGTTTTTCCAGATATCTTTACATTTATATTCTTGTAAAAAGCATTCTTGCATTTTGTTGTATAAAAGATTTCTAAAATGATATTGTATATCTAAGCATTATTTTGCATTACATTTATACACAGTTTTCATTTATACAGCCTTAACTATGCTGTGTCTTGAACTGAAGCACACACAATCTTTTACCTTGTAAAATGTGTGTGTGTGTATGACAGGCTATTTTGCTAACTAAAGTTTAGTTTTAGGACCTCTTCACACGGGGCTAAATAGCCCCATTTTGCCACTTTTGGCCAGGGCCTGGACGGGGACTGCCTAGCGCTCAGCAGGCCCCGTCCACATTCTGCCCGAAGTAGAGGGGAAGCGTCAAAAGGCCCTTCCTTCTCCACCAAGGGAAGGAAAGTGTCTTTCAGTTAGCTCTGGTGGGGCTACCCACACTTTCCTCCCTCTTTCCCCATATGATGGGGAAAGGGCGGCGGGGCAACATGAGTTACTGTGTGTTGCTGCCCTTTCTCCCATATGATGGGGACAGGGACAGAGTGCCAATGCACCCTGTCCCATCGCCATCATATGATGGTGGAAGGAGGAAGGGTGCACTGCACACCACGTGGCATCTCATGCACCTTCTCTTTTGCCAGCGACTGCCGGTGCAATGGCATGACCCCCGGACAATGTGAAGAGGTCCTTAAATTAATGTTATGGATTTCCATAGAATGCAAGGCAGAATCCATAAAAATTTCAGGCAGTTTCTCATGGAAACAGTGACATGCAAAGTTGCTATTATATGTCTTTGAACTTTGAACATCTTCGTTTCCTACTGAATAGAGTGACTGGCCAATGGACTAACTATTATATACTATTTTCTGTTCTATGCAATTGGCCTTGACCATGAAACATATCTGCAAAACATGGCACTGATTATTTTTGTGTCCACAATATCTGTTTGAGACCTGTTTTCAGCTGCTGTCAAAATTTCAGTTCAGGAAATAAAACAAACAAACAATCTGGAAAATGCATTCTATGGACAATTGACATCTTTGTCAGGCTGACAACTATTTATGGTCAATCAGATATTCTTGCTGAAGATGGAATGTCAACTTTGATCCATGGAAAATATGCTGTACTGTTCAGCTGTAGATATATTTTTAGGTAGAAGAAGATATAGGTCATATGAGCCCCGGCAAACTTTACACTTTAGGGATGGAAAGAATATTAGAAAAAATTAAATGGTCAAACATGGATCAATAAACTCTGATGAAGAGAATCCTACATGGATGAGAAGATATGCTTTTTGGGATTTCTATGCAAACATGTTTGTGTGTATATAGACAATTGATTTTTGTGTGCAAAAATAATTTTATTTTGTGTGCAAAAATACATATCGAGCATTTCCTGGATAGAAAACAGCAATATTCTGCACACATAAAGCATTTGTACTGTTTTCTGAAACTATTACTACACAGAAAAGATCATTTTCTCAGGATGCCTTTTTTGCATAGAAGAAATCCTGAACTGTGATTAGGGATAGAAATATTTTCTTGCTCCATTCATTGGAGAGATTATAGATAACAGAAACTCAACCTGTTTCAGAGGTGGTATGTCCAATAACAATTCCTGGTCTAAGTATTTCCCTTCAAATTTTCCTTTCAAACACTTAAGGGTCACTATAAGGTAGGTATAATCCTGAGTTAATGTTTTGTCTGTATTTCTCCATTCTCATGCTCCTTTAAATTGAAATTCAGTGAAGATCCATGCAAGTCTTATGTGAATGAGTAAACAAATAAGCAAGCAAAGATGTTTACTGTCACAGACACCAGCATGCACTTCTTAGTATAAATGATTTTCAAACTACTCTGGTTTAAGACAAAAGGTTTAATTGTACAAAACCAGAACATTAAGTGCTAAAGTTAATCCCTTTACAGACAAGTAAAATACTTCTAAAATATATGTAGAGAAACATGAAACATGGCAAAATATAGTAAGTATATTTTTCTGCAAGTGATGGTTGAGAACTTCCATGTCACTGTGAATCTATTCTGAAGTGTAGTCTGGTCTTCCAAACTTCCTCCAACTTGCTCCACCTATATTGGCCATACTTTGGATAGCCTCGTTGATGTTTGGACCAAAACATCAAGTGTATTTCTCACCCTACTGTTATCAGTTATGCTCAATTGCAAGTAAACTTTGATGCATTAGGCAGGGAGAAACTCTTGCCAGTTTGTACACATGGCAAAAGACATGCTGGAATGGTAGGACATGAGATCTTTAATTCCTGGCCATTTTGGAAGAAATTAAGCCTCATTTTAAAGTACAATTGTGAGTTTCTCTTCAACCCCCTCTTTCCTGCTGACAAGAAAATAGCCTCATTGTCGCATTTAAGAGAGTTACCACTGCTTAACTATTTGTTTATTTTGTATTGAATGAAGAATCTGGTACACTACTTATTGTAAGCTACTGTGCAGTGCCCAAAGGCTGGCTATGGAAGGATTTGAAAGAAGGCAAATATACAGCCTATGCAGTGATATCTTGACTTAAGATTTTAATTCAGTCCGTGACTGAGCTCTTAACTCAAAACAGTCTGATCTGAAAGTGAATTTTCTCATTAAAATGCACTGAAATGCTAATAATTGGTTCTGGGCCCCAGATCCCCCACATTTTTGTTAAGTATTTTTAAATAAGAAAATATACTTTATAAATAGCAAATAATGTATAAATGCACATTTACATGGAACAATAAAAAGGAAATATCTACTTTAAAATGGTAGAAGCTCAAAGTTGGTGCAACAAAATGTGTGTTCGCCAGTGTAACACCAAGGCAAAATCTGCACATTCACATGGAACAATAAAAAGAAAGATGAACTTTAAAATGGTAGAAACACAAAGTTGTGGCAAGAAAGCACAAATCACAAAGTGAAGAGGCAGAACTATCATTTTCTTCATAATGTACTAATTTCAGCCTCGCTCTCTTGTTCTCTTCATCTCCCTCTCTTCATGAAGTCAAACATACCAGGAATAAAAACCACACAAAATCAACTAACCCAAAGTTCCTCAAAGAGGACAAGAGCAAAGTGGACAGCAATCTCCTAAAGCGGACAAAAGCATGAAGCATGGAGGCTGCTTCTTGAAGCCTTAACACTGTGTACTATCATGCTAGTATTCCCTCTGGAGATAGCTCTTATTTATTTGTTTAATTTACAGTATTTATATTCCACCTTTCTCACCCTGAAGTGGACTCAGGGCAGATCACACTGCACATATACATGGCAAACATTCAATGGTATTTATAGACATACAACACATACAGACAGATAGCGGTAATTCAACATTCTTCCAGCTTCGGCTTCAGGAGATTATGCTGTCGCTTCATCCACTATGACACCACATGCATTTTGATCATAGTATTTCCTCCTTGCTCTTCGATCGCCGGCAGTTTTATGGTGTAGTAAATTAAATTAAACCTCCCTGCTTAAGCAGTCCCTAATTTATCTACTCACAGCTGCAGCTGTATTCGAATTGCTTAGGACAGTAAGCTATGCTATTGAACAGTCGGGTGCTCAATCCGACTTGGGCTTCAAACTTGCCACCTTCCAGTTGTCAGTGATTTTTTACTGCTGGCGATGAACCAGCTGCGCTACAGCCTGGACCTTAACTCAAAGTGCTGCTCTTATGTCAAAGCCAAATCTGGGTCGAGTGTCAGCTCTTAACTCAAAACACTCTTAAGTTGGGATATCCTTAAGTAAAGGTTTCACTGTACCTGATTGACTTTGATCCATATGTGTTACTCCATTGTTGTCATCTCTCCAAAACAGTAACCTCAGTCCACTAACATCGCCATCAACAGCCACCTTTCCTTCTTTCTGAAAATAGTACCAGCGTATCACAAAGACACTTGAAAAAATGTTACCACCCTTCATGAAGAGGTCCATTATGTAAACCCCAGCAATCTGTCCAAAGACATCCTGTGATGTTATTGCTACCATTTTAGTGTTTGATGTATAAGTGCATTCTACATGAAGTATTTCTAGGTTAAATATAGTTTGTTTGCTGTTGCAACACACCACTGAATTTTAACACCACTTTAGCAGAACTTCATATGTTTAGAATGAGAAAAGTTGTTTAAAGTCAAGCTGATAGAAGGCACCCAGGGCTCAAAGGAAAATGCCAGTATTGCCTGTGTTGTCACTGGATTTTGATATGTACAATGTGGAATTTTCTTAGTGAGAGAGGGTAAAATTGTTGTTGTTTGCAATCCACCTCATCTGGCTTCATTTCTGATCCACATAATCATGTTTTCACCCAGATAACTCCATCTTTAGCCTAACACATCATTCTGCAGACTTATCAATCTTATCACCAAAAAAAGAGGATGTAATGGGAAAGCCATGGACATCAAAGATGACATGGGAAAACCAAGGACAAGTTTGAAGTAGCTGGCAGTTTATTGTATAATGCTCCCTTTTGTGCTAGCAGTGTGTTATTTAAAAGCTAACTTTCAGTGATTTAGCTGTCATCCCCATGAAAGCAGAAGCTTATGGCATATTTGTGGTTGTTGTTTTGAAAGCTCCTCATAGCATGATCTTATATCTGACACACTGCTTGTGAAGCAATAGAAATGTGACGCATGCATCTGTAAGAACAAGAGCAGAATTGTTTCTATTGAACTTCTTACCTCTTGGGGAAACTTTTTCAAATATAATTACAATTACATGAGGTGTTGGAGGTAATCGGGTGGTGTTTATGGCTTGCAGAAAGCTTGCATATGGCAGCTCACTACAGCAGTCTTCTACAAATCTT